>NC_143258.1:43888538-44046807 GCF_984573655.1 Nuphar pumila
CCTGTTTCTTTAAATCATTTTTAGGAAAAAAATCATGATTTACCTTTTTTGAACCCAAGAAATGATTTCTTCACCTAAGAAAATATGTAGAACATATAAAGAACATGATCATATACTACTGGAGCAAAATAATCTAATAATGCATTCTTTAAGTGCATAAAAAGCATCAGCTACATAAATTGTATCTGTCAAACGATAGATTTTTACGGTAGGACAAAGAAAATGAGTAATCTGACTCCTATTCCACCACCACCAATCGAGTAAGTGCAGGTTTAATGGCTGCACAAGAGTTCTCCAAGCCTCCTAGATATTTTTTAGGACAAAGAAAACCAAAAAAAAGGAGAGAGAGAAAGAGAGAACTAACCTTGTTAATCCTCCTTATGAGGGCCTCTATTTATAGATGGGCTTAGGTAAGAGTCTCATCTCTAATATAAGAAGTTAATATTTATTAATCTTTTTTATTAAGAAAAAAATAAATTATAGTTATAATTCATTAAATTTTGAAATTACTTAAGCTATAAAAGAAAAGTAAGGACTTCTTATCCTGGCTTGAGCTCTAGTGATATCGTAACCTTCCGAGAGACCTATATACCCAAAGGTTCAACATAATTTGGTATTTAAACAGTGGATTTGATAGCCCTCAAAACATAGATCGTCATGGTGGTCTTAGATTTAATCGTGCAGACATGGATTGGCAAGAAAATTTAGTTGATGTAAAAAAATATTAAGTTTTTTACCTATAATTAGGCATGAACTTTGGTCGATGATAAAATGCTCAAATCAACACCAATTTGGGCATGTAGATAGTCAATTTTTATGCCTTTAAAATAGGAAATGTCAAGATTGAATCCGATTTAATAAGTGAGTCACTGATCGACCAAAATTTTTGTTGAAATAACAATAATGTTGTTCGAAGCGTCCAATGCTAGGTCCAATCTAATGGGATTATATCCAAATCCAAAATTTATAATCTAAAAATATATAAATTATTTACTTTCTTGCTTAGTCCACATATTTTAAATTTTACAATTATTCTTGCAATGTTCTTTATAACTTGAGACAAAAATTCACAATTAATTGAAATCAAGAAAATCAAGAAAATAAAAAAAATCAAAAATTTCAAAGAAATCAAGAATTTCAAGAAGATCAAGAAAATAAAGAAATAAAAAAATTCAAGAATTTCAAGAATTTAAAGAAAATCAAGAAATTGCATTCATGTTATAGATGACTATAAAGTTCATCATTTATTCATTTTAATTGCCAAAGAAAAATCTTGGGTTTTACAATTCATAATTATAGTCATAAATGTACCGATAATTTATCATTTATTAATTTTAATTATCACAAAAAAATCTTGGGTTTTATTATCATAATCTATTAAAAATTCAAGTCGTCTCCTCTGTCTCAAGTTCAAGTCTCTCTATGAAAACAGATACTTAAGGCTTTGATGGACAGTAAAAACTTCAAACTTTTCACTGTATAGGTTGTGTCTCCATATTTTAAGGGCGAATACAACCGCTACTAGCTCTAAGTCATGCATTGGATAATTAACTATATGGGTTTTCAGTTGGAGAGATGCATAAGCTATCATTTTACTATACTGCATTAGAACACAACCCAATCCCTTATGAGAAGCATCATTGTAAATAGTGAAGCTCCCAGATCAAAAGGTAAGACTAAAACTGGAGGAGTGGTCAAACACTTTTTTATCTCCTAAAAACTTCTCTCACACTTATCATTTCACACAAACTTTATGTATTTCTTAGTGAGTTTGGTCATTGGAGCTGCCAGCATAAAAAATCCTTTCACGAATTGCCGGTACTACCCAGCCAATCCCAAGAAACTACAAATCTCTATAGGATTCTTGGGTCTAGCCCAATTGGTGACTGCTTCAATCTTCGCAGGGTCTACTATAATTTTCTCTTTGTATATGATATGACCAATGAAGGACACTTGTTCCAACCAAAATGCATACTTTGAAAATTTAACATAGATCTGATGTTCACTTAGTGTTTGCAAAACTATCTTCAGGTGTTTCTCGTGTTGCTCCCTCGTGGTTGAATAAATAAGGATGTCATCGACAAATTCCACTACAAACTTATTTAGATATAGTCTAAAAACTCTATTCATCATATAAATGAACATTGTTGGTGCATTAGTCAGACCAAAAGCCATAACAAAAAATTCATAATGGTCATATCTTGATCGAAATGTCATCTTAGTCACATCTTCTTCCTTAATTTTTAACTATTGGTAACCCAATCGTATATACAACTTCGAGAAACATGTAACTCCTTGAAGTTGATCGAACAAGTCATCAATCAATGATAATGGATATTTATTCTTTATAGTCGCTACATTTAATTATCGATAATCTATACACATTCGCAGTGATCTATCATTTTTTTTACAAACAAAATTAGAGCACCCCAAGGAGATACTGATGGTCCTATAAAACCTTTCTCCAATAATTCTTGCAGTTTCTCCTTCAGTTTCTTAAGTTCTGCAAGTCTCATTCGATAAGTGGCCTTAAAAATAGGTGTTGTTCTTAGGACAAGATTAATTTAGAACTCAATCTCTCGATCAAGAGGGAGACCTGGTAGTTCCTCCAAAAAAACATCCACATATTCTTGAACTATGTTCATATTTTATATGGTGAGGTCCTCTCTCTTGCCGGTGTTCATGTAAGCCAGAAATCTAATGTATCATTCTCAAATGTATTTATTGGCCTTCAAGTATGATATGATTGTCAGCCTGGGTAGTTTTCTAACACCCTGATATGCGAAAGTTGGAGTGTAGGAGTTTTGAAAATTAATGCATTTTCTTCTATAATCAATAGTGACATGGTGGTCTAACAACCAGTCGATACCTAGGACAACATCTATATCCTTGAAATCGATTTACAACAAGTTCATAGGAAACTTACGATTATCTATTCTCACTACATAGTGTCTACTGTGGTGGACTCTCCTATGGGTATTTCTATCAAGTAAGAAATAGTCAACCGTGAAGGTGCAATTGGTAACCATTTCCCAAAGGTTGAGGTGGTAAAACTAGGTGTAACACAAGAGCCCAACATCATATGTACTATAATACCATAAATAAGGAGTGTACCTTCAACCACCTTAGGGGCTGACAAAAGCTTCTTGAAGAGCAGTCATGTATGCATGACCTGATATTGCGGGTTTCTACTTTGAGGCTGCACTATTTCTCCAGTCAGGATATGGGAAGTCATTGACATAGTGACCCATCTGCTGGCAGTTGAAGTACTTGACATTCTTTAGGTTGTATCTGCCTTCATACCTCTGAAGACCACAAGTCCTGCATAAATTGTCAAAGTGATCCAACTTTTGAGTCTTTTGCCTCTTAGCTTGTTGGCGTCCCAAATTCTTGACTTACTTACCCTGGGTCTGACAACTGGGCTGACCTTTGTAGTACATCTTGTGGTCTCTCTAGAACTTCCCTTTATACTGAAACTTCTTTCGAGAGGATTCAACTTCATCACTGCTATTGTGTTTGGCCTTCTCTTCGATCCTAGGCTTTTTCTTTTCTTGGGGCTTCTCATTTGTCCTTAACTTTCAAAATTCATACCTTGAAGCATAGTTCATGAGCCAATTGTATTTTTTTATTTGTAGTGACCCTACCAACCTCAAAATTTTGGGTCTCAAGCCCCTCTCAAAGTATCTGCATTTCTCTTTCTTGTTTGCCACCAAGGACTTGTCGAAATGGAAAAAAAAGTTAAATTGGGTTGTGTACTGGGCTACAGTCATGTCCCCTTGCTTCAGCTAACTGAGTTCTTCCTCCTTCTCCACCCTCTGACACTTCAAAAAGAATTGCCTGTAGAATCTCCTCACAAAGGCGGACCAAGACAAATAAGTGTCATGTTCTAGAGTGTCTCGGATGGTCCTCCACCAGTGTTCTGCATCGCTGGTCAAGTTAGACATTGCTATCCATACCCTCTCATCCTCTAGGCACTGAATGACTTCTAAGACTTTTTTTACTTTCACCAGCCAATTCTCTATTGTGGCACCATCAAGAGTGTCATCGAAAAGTAGAGGCTGCATATTTTTGAACCTTTTAGCCCAAGATGTGATGTCTGAAATGATCATTTAGGGTTGTCCTTCTTGAGCTTAAGTGGTTGCAAGAGCTCATACAAGATGCAGTTTGTAGTATATTCAGGAGGTATCCTCGTACTTTCCCCTCTTGAGCGTCCTATCAGTGATCCTTGTGTGATTTTTATACTATCTTCTCCACCACTACGTGGAGCATGCCTCTCAAGGGTATGAAAAGATGAAAGCACTCTCTGTACTAGTGCACTTCTTGAGGTACGAGATGATAAAGACACCCTCTAAGATGGTCCACCAAAGCGCTCTCTATTATCAGTCACTACATCAAGCTGCTCTATCTCTCGTTTGGCAGCTAAAGTATCTTTAGATAGATAGGATGTTCCCCTACAAGTAGCCATATATGCTGTATTAAAATCATCACGTAATGAATTTATCATTATTTAAGTTAGTTAGGTTATATTCGCATGAAATTTCATCACATGCACACATTTATGATACTCATTCAATAAAAAATATTTTATTTTATTAATCATCCCACTACACATGATGAAAATAAAACTAGACAAAACAAGAAGAAAACAAAGCAAAACAAGAGATAACTAGACTAGACCAAACAATACTAAACATTCCAAGATATAACATCATTTCACTCCTCAATTCATTTGAAACTTGCTTATCTCCTTGAATCCCTTTGTATATGCTAAGGGTGAGGCACATGAAGAGCACTCATGTTGTATGGGGCGAAGTGAGAGTGTAAGTAGGTGAGGCAGGGGTATTAATGTAATATTTTGGCATAGAAAGGACACCCATATTGTATGGTGGCAAAGTGAGAGTGTCAGTAGGTGAGGCAAGCATAAGAGTGAGCTCTTCAACATCGCCTTTTTCCTACGAACTTCCCGATGATGCCCATCCCTGTGCTAGTCCTAGGTCACTTCCATTCACTTATAAAGCATGCCATGCTGCCTTTGTGGCCAAAATTATTGCCTTCCTGGTTTTTTGAGTAAGAAACTCCATGGTCGAATTTGAAACTCTTTGATTGGTTATGCTCATAAAAGATACATAGTTGGCCTGAGACATATGTCATCCTCGTTCACTACCCATCCTTGACCCTCTCCAAGATGTAGAGTTTGTGCTAGGAGATGCTCTCCTCATGATTCCTCCTTGAGCCGCCATATAGTCTCTCACTGTTCACCCACGCACTGACCAAGCTCTCTAACAGTGAGATTGGTGAGTCCTTCGCCCGTATGGTTGTGGTTGTCGACCGTAGAATTGTGGCCATCATCCCTGAGTAATGTTGAGGTTGTTCTATCAGTACATATTTAAATTATGCATTTAGTATTGCCATCACATTGAACAATGCCAAGGCTCCAGCTTTCTGCAAATATATATGCAAGATGTTTAGTTCAGTTTTCTCCATCGAACAATAAATATGCACTCCTTTATATTGCCAAATTATAAAGCACAAACTTCTGCTTATATTATATATAGTGCACATAAATGAGCATTCAAATGGAGATCAACTCCAAATCATCAATGTGATTCCATTGCTGTCATTCGATCAAGATTTTGCTTGATGAATGAAGCCCTTATTGAAAAGGCTTTACTTTTATGCAAAACAACTTTTTTGTAAAAACCTAAGTTACTTGTGCATGGCCTGGCTAAGGCCAAAGGCTCTAACAAACCACAATGGATGTAAAGCATGCACAACGGTGCACATCCATCCCCAAGAAAAGCATAGTGATTTCCCCATCAAAGAGAGGAAATGTTGCTGAAATTTCTAAAGAAGTTCAACAAAGTTTAAAAAGAATGCGACATGTTACTCCATCATACTGAGAATGTGCTGCCCAAGTTCTGTTAAATACTTTCTATAATGTAGAAAGGGGCGACACACTTTTGCTGCTAAAGCAAGAGAAGTGTTATCAAAATGGTTGGCAACAGAATTTTCATGAACCGGTTGAATGGCACGATGATGCCCTATTACTGGAATGCTACCAGAAGGGCTCATTTTCATGTTTGCCTATGAGGACACTTTACTCATAAAGGCCGAAGAGTCGAAATAGTTGTTGCACATTGACTAGGCCAACTGCTTGTTGTAATGATATACGCCGAACAGTCGATCCGTTGAGATCGTATCATATGCATGCTCATTAAGATACTGTTACATAACTAGACTTGTAAGGGTAGAAGAGCCGAAGTACATTGTCCACCCGAAAGAGGTGAGGTGCTTGTGATGGTCGTTGATGCCGAGAGTAGAGTCAACCATGCATATGAACAAGACTTAAGGTCACATGAACCCCATGGTTGATGACCGTGTTAGGGAAAATAGAATGGGGTCAGGTACATATGTCCTCAGTGCGGGAGGCACTCACTGCCTGAATGACATGCAAATATCTGTCAAGTAATCGTAGGACCGGTAGATCCCTTCAGGACTATTGCTCACTGTGCCATATGGTGATGGTACAACCGTGAGTGACATGCATTTGATTTTGAACCTGACAAAGTTCAAGGGGCCACCCATCACTAAAGATGTTTGGTGGTTGTGGTTATCCTTAAGTATATAAGGATTTAACCCAACTACTATAGTAGATGATGCATTCAAACCGGCCTATTAGGGTTATCTCGATATGAGTTCTATCGCCCTAACATGGATGGGGTCAATAGGCATCTGGGGTATCTAAAATATATAGAATAATCAATCCCCAAAACATCATGTTGATGCCTGAATAAAACTTCTCCCATGTACCAGAGGATAAACCACTAATATCAAAACAATGCATGAGCTCTAGGTTCAGCGATGTATAAATGCATGAGTGAATGGATGTTGTTCCCTCAAGTCCTGCATAACCTTAAGAAAGGTGTCATGATCGGTATACTACTGAACCGATAAAGCAAAGACCCATTTTGTATCTACACAACTAAGCTAAGCTCGAAGAGCTAACACTTAGGTTCGTGGGATACATATATGCCAAGTCATGGTGACTTGAGCTTGACATTTTAGATGAGGCCTTGAAGAGATCTATGCTAAGTCGTAGAGACTTGAGTGAGATATTCAAATCACAGCTCTGAAGAGGCTTACGCTAAGTCATGGATTCTTGAGCAAAGTGTTCAACCCATAGCCTTAAGAAGGCTCTCGCGATATACGCTAAGTCGTAGAGACTTGAGCGTTATTGTTACGAACTGTGACCCCGAGTGGTCTTTGCATGAGATGATGCTTGAATGAATATATGGATGAATGCTTGCTTACCAGACCAACAGTGGTTCTGACCCCGTTTAATGGGGATTTTAGGTGTTGAACCTATATTGCAATATGCGTAGCAGGGCAGCATTGAGTTCCAAGGTTTCTCTAGACAATGTTGTACTACTTCCTTTATTAAAACTAATTGTTGTTTTTTTCAAGCAGTGATGTTTGTAATGAACAAGTTATTTTGATAAATGAAACACTTTGGTGGTCATTGAAAGCTTGGCCACATACCTGTCACTCTTTCAGAGTTTTCTAAAACTGATGACTCATTATTGTCTATTTCTACTGCAAAAACCTTTTCTAAGTTTCTCTGCAAAGAGAAAAAAAAATCATAAAATTTTCAACTTAGCTTTGTTTTGGAAATCTGGAGCATTATAGAATTGGTATGAAAGCCTATATTTGAGAAACCTTGTTCAAGATCCATCTTGTTCGCGATATCGTATTGTAAGTATAAATTTTATACTTTTTTTATTTGGGTGCATCTTTGTATAGATGGTAACTCATAACTCATGAGGCTACTGTTATTGGTGAAAATTCATGCACGATGAGTGAATATGCTTGCTGGAAGTCCAAGACTGCCAGTATTGTGGCAAAGATGAGCATTCTGCCAACGAATGCCAAAAGAAATATACCACCGATATGGGTTGGTAGGCATCGCTTGGTCTTAAGGATGAGATCTCACGCGTCAGTGGACCACATCACTCAAGTGTTGGGAGTAGCATTACCTCATCGACTTTTGATGGATCACTAAGTTTGAGAGACTTCGATTTAAATTTTCTTGCGGAAATCAATCGCTCACCAAACTATCACCCGACATCATGTACGCCTAGCTTGTATAACTTAAATGAAGGATACAACTCCTTTTATTTGCCCATCACGATTTCAGACTCCTCCAGTCACGATACTACTATATGGGAGAGTGGACCGGCATCACTAGTCTATCCACAGGATTCACTTGAGAGTGTAGAGATATCACCCAAGCTAACTCTAACTGCGCCAAAGCCAAGGCGATATGACAATCGACAAGCCTATTTTACGTTGTTTATGTTGAAAAAGAAACTCACTTTCTAGGAAACTGATTATGTTTGGATTCAATGGACTAGTATGTATGGTTTCTCATAGTCAATGTCTGCCAGTGTGGTGTAACGCTTGTATATAATGGTGATGTATATATAATGAAATGCATATAAAGTAAATAAAGTTTTACTTTTCTATATACATCGAGAAACTTAAACACATGCTTGTATGCGAACAGATAAATGATTCCTATGATGAGGATAACCATGCCGAGCGAGGAATCCCACACACAGGTGTTTCTGCTAGAGACACTCAAGAACCTGGTAATGGCCATCCGTGAAATAAGGAAAGAACCGGCCCTGCCTCACAACAAAACCCACAGAGGAATAACTTATGAAAAGTTCATCAAACTTGACCCATTGGTCATCGTCGGAAGAGCCAATCCAGAGCTTGATAAAGCTGGATCAAGGAAATAAGATGTGCATTCCTGGTATTGGGAGTACTAGAGGATAAAAAGACCAACTTTGACACATATAGGCTGAAGGACAATGCCTGAAAGTAGTGAAATACCACTAAGATAATCTAGTTTTCATAGCTCAAAGTCATCCCTTAGAATGATTTTCGGAAAACTTTTATGGATAACTACTTCCCGTTGCACTCTAAAAATAAGAAAAAGATGGAGTTTTTGGAATTGAAGTAAGGTGGTATGAGTCTGATTGACTATACCACCAAATTTTAAAATCTTGAGAGGTACTTCTTCTAGTTGTTTGAGACAGACCAGGAGAGGGCTGACAAGTACATCAATAAACTATGGGAAGGGTTACAGTCTCCTGTCATAACCAGCATGCCCCAAACTTTTCAAGCTATTGTGGTGGAAGCTTAAAAAGTTCAAGTTGATTGGGAGCGATCTAAGGTGATCGTAGCAAAGAGACCAGTAGCGGATAATGGGAACTACAAGAGGATGTTCCTAGGTGGACAGGGATCACAACCACCCTTTCACAAGAGAGTTCTAAAGAAAGAACTCTGCTTAGCAGGTTGTGAAGCCGCCACCAAGGCAGAATATGACTCAAAATAGCCAATAGTCTAACTCCAACTACCTGAAGTATCGTATGAACCACCTAAGAAGGTCGTGTCCTCGCGACACTGGTGGTTTCCTTTATTGTGACAAAATAGACCACTATATAAGGGAATATGCCAAGAAGGCTGCAGAGAAACAAAGGAGGAACACTGGATCAACTGGACTCTCTCAATAAGCACCACAGCGCCCTCAGTTTCAACAACCACCACCTAGAGTAGAACAAAGACCTGCAGCAAGTCGTATATATGTTGTAACGACTAACAAGTCAAAAATAGTGACCTGATTGAAGGCACCATACCTGTGAATAGATATATCACTTTCATTTTGTTTGATTGTGGTGCTACTCATACCTATATCTCCAATGATTTCACTGAATAACTCCACACCTCGGTGCAACCGGTTGATAAAATGATTGAAGTATACAATCCATTGGGTTCATGCACCAAATGTATTAGGTGTGTAAAGGACCTGGATATAGAGATAGCTGGGCCACATTTGCCTACTGATGCCATCCTAATCGACATGGTGCAGTACAATGTCATTATGGGAATGAACTGGTTAGCCTAGAACCATGCTAGGATTTTGTGCCGCGAGGGTAGGGTTATCTTATTTAGACTGAGTTTGCCTAAGGTGGAATACCAGTTATCCAACTTTGTCCTGCAGAAATGACTCATATCAGCTCTTAAGGCACAAAAGTACCTTAGGAAGGGTTGTGTGGCCTTCATACTAAGTCTATCGGCAGAAAGCTCAACTGCTAAGCCTCTTGAGAGTTTGAAAGTTGTGTGAGAGTTTCTCGATGTGTTTCCTGATGAATTGTCATGACTCCCACCACTTTGTGAGGTTGCATTTAGAATTCAATCCTTACCTAGAACTGCGTCAATATCAAAAGCCTCTTATCGAATGGCGCTAGCAGAGTTCAGTGAGCTGAAGTGTCAGTTGGAAGAACTGATAGAACAAGAGTTCATCCGTCCAAGTGTATCACCGTACAGAGCACCAGTGTTGTTTGTAAAGAAAGACAGATCCCTATGGTTATTCATTGATTATCGGATGCTTAACCAGACAACTATTAAGAATAAATATCTATTTCCTTGAATTGAGGATTTATTCAATCAACTCAGAATAATGAGAGTATTCTCTAAGATCGATCTCAGGTCTGGGTATCATCAACTCAGAGTTAAGGAGAAGGATATACCCAAGACTGCCTTTAGAACGAGATATGGCCATTATGAGTTCGTAGTAATATCATTTGGACTCACGAATGCGCCAACTGCCTTCATGAACCTAAGGAATTGGGTATTCAGGCCATATTTAGATACATTTGTCATCGTCTTTATTAATGGCATTCTTGTTTATTCAAAGAACAAGAAACAACACAAGGATCACTTGAGAATTATCTTAAAGACTCTTTAAAAAAATCAACTCTATGTCAAGTTTTCAAAATGTGAATTCTGGCTAGATAAAGTGATGTTCTATGGCTATGTAATCTCAAAAGAGGGAATCACAGTGGATCCTATGAAGGTGGAAATTATGCTGGATTGGAAACAGCCAGAGAATATCACTGATGTTCACAGTTTCTGAGGACTTTCCAGATACTACCAGAAATTCATACAGGACTTCTCCTGAATTGCCTTACCTATGACAAAACTGTTGAAAAAGGGAGTCAAGTTTGAATGGAATGACTAGTGTAAAGAGTGTTTCAAGATTCTTAAATAGATGCTTACCATGGCCCTTGTCCTTACCTTGCCTTCTGGTCAAAGAGGCTTTGTGGTTTATACCGATGCCTCAAGAATGGGTCTGAGTTGTGTGTTGATGCAATACAGTAAAGTGATCACATATGCATCATGACCGTTAAGGATTCATGAAAAGAACTATCTAAGCCATGACTTGGAGCTTGCCGCAGTGGTGTTCGCACTAAAAATTTGGTGACACTACCTGTATGGGAAAAAGTTTGAGGTCATGTCAGACCATAAGAACTTAAAATACCTTTTCTCTCAAAAGAAACTAAATATGTGGCAACGACGATGGCTAGAATTCCTTAAAAACTATGAATTTATGTTTTTCTATCATCCTGAAAAGGTGAATGTCATAGCAAATACCCTTAGTCGCAAGACTGTTGGCATTCTTTCTAGCCTCACGGGACAATGAAAGTTGATGAAATATTTTGTCAATTGAAATCTATTTTTGGCTGATTCAAGCAAAATTCGATTGTCAAGTCTGACAATGCAGCCTAAGATCTTGGATCAGATTGTAGTCGAACAATTCAAGGACCCCAGTACTTGAAACTAAAATCTAGGATCAATAAAGATGATACTTTCTTCCACTTAAAAGAAGATGGAAGTCTATGGATGAAAGAAAGGGTTTGAATTCCAAATAACCCTGAGTTGAGAGAAGAAGTACTCCAGAAAGCACACAGTAACAAGTATACTATCCACCCTGGAGGTACAAAAATGTTTCGAGATTTATAGAGAAAGTACTAGTGGAGGGGTATGAAAAGGGATGTGGCTACATTTGTCTCAAAGTGTTTGACCTGCGAGCAAGTCAAGATCGAACATCAGTGACCTAGCGGTAGAATACAACAGATCGAAATTTCATAATGAAAATGGGAGGGTATTATGATAGATTTTATCATAGGATTACCTTGATCCAAGAGACAACATGATTCAATATGGGTGATAGTAGACAAACTCACCAAGTCTGCTCACTTCCTGCCAATCAACATCGGTACTCAATAGAAAGATTGGCAGAAATCTACGTTCAGGAAATTGATAGATTCTATGAAGTACCAATATCGATCATATCTGATCGTAACCCGAAGTTCACCTCTCACTTCTAGGAGCAATTGCAAAGAACCCTGGGGACGAAACTCAAGTTCAGTACAATATTTCATCCCCAAACAGATAGAAAATCTGAGCGAACCATACAGACTCTTAAAGATATGCTAAAAGCCTATATGTTGGAATGAAAAGGGGATTGGGATTCTCACTTAGCAATGGTTGAATTTGCTTACAACAATAGCCATCACACTAGTATTGAGATGGTACCATACAAAGCCTTGTACGAAAGACCCTGTCGATCACCAATCCATTGGAGTGAAGTGGGTGAACGAACCTTGGACTCACCCATTGTTTTGCAATATTATACTAAGCAAGTCCATATGATCAGAAAGAAGCTATTGACTGCTCAGAGCCGACAGAAGAGCTACATAGATAAAAGACATAGGGAGCTCATTTTTCTTGGTTGGGTATAAGGTTTTTATCAAGGTCTCCCCAACCAGAGTGTGTTTCATTTTGGAAAGAAGGGGAAGCTCAGCCCCAGATTTGTTGGTCCCTTCATAGTTTTAAACCGGATTGGAGAGACCGCTTACATAGTAGCATTGTCACCGTAGTATGTGCAGATACACAATGTATTTCATGTGTCAATGCTTAGAAAATACGTTCATGACCCTTTCCATGTCATCCAACATGAGAATATCAACATTCGAGAAGATATGATGGTGGAAGAAAGACCAATAGAAATCATGGACCATCGAAAATAAGTGCTTAGAACGAAGGTCATTCTACATGTTAAAGTAAAATGACAACATCATGGGATCGATGATTACACTTGAGAGACCGAATCCAACATGCGGGATAAGTATCTTGAGCTATTCACTTAGTACTCTTAACTAAATTTTGCGTATGAAATTATTTTAAGGGGGTAATGATATAAGACCCACAAATTTTTCCAGCAAACTTCTAATAAATTTATGAGGCATTTTTAAGTAAAAATAGCATTTGAACTCAAAATATGAATCAAATCGATTTTTATGAACCAATTATACTTAGAATATTCATATATTCAAGAATATATGCTTAAACAGTCAGGGAGCCATAACTTTCTCCCTGAGTAAAATCAAAAGACTTGTATGAGCCAACTTTCTTAGTTACGTCAATACAAAGAGAATTGTGTACTCAGATTTTTTTGAAAAAAAAATCATTAAAATCCCAAAATTTTTGCAGGACCCACAAAAATGTTGGTGGGACCTACAAAAATATTCCTCAAAAAATATTTTGTGGGACCCACAAAATATTCTATGTGGGCCCCACATAAAGGAACCTCTTAAAATTAAAATAAAGCCAAGGGCAAGAGGCGGAAAGAAATTATTAGATTTTTTAGTAAAATCAAAATAGGAGGTGGGCTTGGGATATAAATAGCCCTCCCCACTCTCTCTCTTCTCATGTTTTCGACTCCCCCTCCCCTCCCTCTCTTGCCTTCATTCTCTCCTAAACCTCCCCTAACTAGCCTGCCTGAGTGGGTCTGAGCCTGCCTAACCTGGTCTGAACGTACCTAACCTGGTCCAAACCTAGATGACTTGACTTGAACCTAGTTGGATTTAGTCAAAGTCAAAGTCCCTTTTGATCATAAACCTAGGTCTGATTCACTTGACCCAGAACCAACCTACTTGGGCTAAGTCTGAACATGTCTCACCTAGTTGACTTGGACCAAATCCAGTTTGGTTCAAACCACTTGGGTTTAGCAGTTTGACCTGCTCTTCCTCTTTCTCAACTAGGTCAAACTCATCTGATCTCTCGAAGGAAGGTTTGAACCCTGTTCAAATCAGCCAGAGTGTATTGGCACCATCTTCACCGATTAGAAAGTAAGTTTGCTTCACTGATCCATTTCTCTCAAGTATTTGCATCTGTTGTGGTGTAGTATATGTTTTGAAGTAGTATCTGACCCTAGTCCTTGGTTTATGCCTTGTAGGATACTTCGGTGTTCACGTGTATGCCTTGCGACCATCATCGGATATATATGTTTGAATACGCAATATATGCATTCTTAAAAATGGTATTCAGTCCTAGTCCTTGGTTTATGCCCTCTAGGACACTTTGGTGTTCACGTGCATGCCTTATGACTATTGTTGGATATTGGTTCTCATGTATATATGTATTTAGTATTGCCATCACGTCAAACGATGCCAAGGCTCCTGCTTTCCACAATTTAAATTATGCATTTAGTATTGCTGTCACATTAAATGATGCCAAGGCTTTTACTTTTTGCAATTTAAATTATGCATTTAGTATTGCTATTGTGTCGAATGATGCCAAGGTTCCTGCTTTCAGTAATTTAAATTATGCATTTAGTATTGTTGTCATGTTGAACGATACCAAGGCTCCTACTTTCTGTAATTTAAATTATGCATTTAGTATTGTTGTCGCATTGAATGATGCCAAGGCTCCTGCTTTCTGTAATTTAAATTATGCATTTAGTATTATTGTCGCGTCGAACGATGCCAAGGCTCCTGCTTTCTGTAAATATATATATAACATATTTAGTTCAATTTCCCCCACCAAACAATAAATATGCACTCATTTATGCCACCGCATTATAAAACACACGTTTCTGCTTATATTACATATAGTGCGCATAAATGAGCGTTCAAATGGACATCAACTCCAAATCTCCAATATGATTCTATTGTTGCTACTCGATCAAGAATTTGCTTGATGAATGAATCTCCTATTAGAAGGGCTTTGCTTTTGCACAAAACTGCTTTTTCGTAAAAACCTAAGTCACTTGCGCATGGCCTGACTAAGGCTCAAGGTTCTAACAGACCATGATAGATGCAAAGTATGCACAATAGTGCGTATCCATCTCCTAGTAAAGCGTAACGATTTTCCCATCGAAGAAAGGAAATGCAGCTAAAATTTCTAAAGAAGCTCAACGAAGCTCAAAAAGAATGTAGCATGTTACTCCATCATACAGAGGATGTGTTGCCCAAGTTCTGTCAAATACTTTCTACAATGTAGAAAGGGACGACACACTTCTGAAGAATTTAAAGAAAATCATTGATAAAAAGGATTTTTTTGTGCCTTGTAGAATTTAGATGAAATATATTTGCCACATTCTCTGACTATGGACACAAATATGTATTGAATATAGTTTATTTGATTCTAAAAGGGAAAAATACTTAGAAAAGTTTTGAAAAATATGTCAGGATTTCTCAAAACAGCCTAAGAGTGTAGGTCGTTTGTGACTTAAAGAAGATGATAAATCTGGATATTGTTCGTATTCTGACTATGGCCACGAATACGAACTCCACCGAGTTTATTAACTTCCTAGAAGCGAGTGCACATGTCATTCATGTTAACCATTATGGATTTAAAATCTGCATGAATCATCATTCATCACACGAATAATATTAAAAATAAAATATATGCAATGAGCCCTAATCTAAGCAAAAAAGTAAACTCTTATTCCAATGTTATAATTTACATCAATAATAAATTGAAAGAAAAGAAAGAAAAGAAAAGAAAAATCTAATCTTGAGTGTCCCTGGAAAATTAGCAAACTTGTTAGTAGACAAATATTGGTGTTTTGAGATTTATCTAACAATATCTAAAATTAAGGGATTTATCTGGATATAAGCCTTTTCCCATACTTCCCCGAAATAAACACAATAAAGGATGATGCATAGCTAGATAAATAATAAAATAAATAATTTTGAAACTCAGAATTTGTGGAAAAATGGCTAAAATACTCTTGAAAATTGACCTTTATTGCAAAATATGGTTTAAAACAAGGTTTTTTAGGAAAAAAAATTATAAAACACTTAATCTGGGGATCAAACGAATTCAAAACAAAGCAAAATTGAGTGGAGAGCACTTTGATATGATTATGAACATAATCAAACTCTAAAAATATAAAACGTTTCATAAAAAAATGAAATATTAAAAAAATATTGATTTTTACCTATGTTTCAGTTGAATCAGGACTCCGCGGGCATCTAATTTTTATGAAATAACTAAATAAGTCATCAAATGAATTCTAATATTCATAAAAAATGACATAGACATTTCTAATAACCATAAAATTAAAATTCAATAAAAAAATATAATTTTAGGATTTTCTGGATATGAATATTAAATAAAAAGATAAAAAATATATGATTTTGCCTACAGTTATGTACCTATCATAGTGTTAGACCTAAATCGTATATCAAACAGCTATAAAAACTTATGAAATTTGACAAAAAAAACTAGACAAATTAATAAAGATAACCATTTTTATAGATCTTGAATACAATCTCAGGTTAGGGAGATATGACTTCGGCAATAGTACCTGATTTTGGTCTATGCATAACGATGTAAAACAAATAGATCCAGTTTCGGGCTAAGAGAAATATAGTACACCACCATAAAAATTAATAAAATTTTATAAAGACAAAGTAGAAATCACAACGATAAAAACCTCTTTTACGGATCAGAAATACAATCTTCAATGAGAGAGAAATCATTTTGGCAATATGACCTAGGGTATGAATCAAGACTATCAGTCAAAAAATACAGGTTCTGATTACGAGCTTCAAGAAAATAGAAATAAATGGTAAAAATTTATAAAAATTACACCATAGAAAGTATACATTCAGATCTTTTCATGGATCATCGATACGATATTCGGTGAAAGAGAAATCAATCTGGCAAGTTGACCCTATCCCTGAACCATACCTGTCATTTTAAGAAACATAGGTGATGTTGTTGGGTTAAAAAAAAATAGAAATCCACCGTAAAAATTTATAAACATTTCACAAATTGAAGTAGACATCCTGAAGAGTATACTTATTTTTACGGATCATCAATATGAATTTTAATGAGGGAGATATGACCTCAGAAAGATGCTCCTAGATTTTCACAGCATTTTTCCAACTCAAAAAACATATTCCAACTTTTTTTTTTAAACACAGGGTTACAGACCTCAAAAAGATATGAATTTTTTATTGAGAACCGTAGGCATATGCATTATTTTACCATAAAAAAATCATATTTTATTAATGAATATAGACTGGTAAAATAATTATATTAACAGACGGCCAGATTTGCAAATATGGAATCTAAAACCCTAGAATGAAATAAAATTGTTTAAGCATGCTAAAAACATAAATAAAAATGTGTAAACAATGATATGAATCATGATTTAATGCATGAACAACTAAAATAAACATGAATATGATGAAATAAACAAAAAAAATCAGAGAAGCATGCCTGAGATTTTGATTTAGCCATTAAAAAAAGGATTCAACCTATAGAAAGGTTGAATCTCGATCTTTTTCAGACATTTAACATAATAAATGAATTGCCAATGATTTTAACAGATCAAAAACGTGTAAAACACATTAGATGATCTGTAGATCATCAACTTGAATCATGAATTATGGGCCTTGAACGAAAAAAAAAGAAAATACAACACATAGGGGGTGACAATAGTGAAAATACATAAAATAAAATAAAATAAAGAAGAAGGAAGAAAGGGAGCTCACCTTGGTTGCAACAATGGAGGAAGAAGGAAGTCTTAGAGAGAGGAGAGCAATCCAATGAGATTGGGAGGATGGGTTGGTCGACCACCCTATAGCCCCTATTTATAGTTTTTTTCAAAGGCTTAATTAGAGAGTTTCGATTTTATCGAAACTCTCTTAATTATTTAAGACATAAATCAAATAAAGGGGAAATTTTTTTAGGAACTTTTGACCTAAACCAAACACTAATTAACTAACCTAATTGAGTCCTAATTAACCTCTAAAAATCTCAAATATGGCGCCACCCACTATGGGCCCACATTTGGTTTTTAAAACTCTAATTAAAAGTTAAAAACCAAAGTTAAAATGCTAAGCAAAAATGGAGTTTTAAAATCGACTAACCTTTGAATTTTCAAACTTCTAATTTAAGTAAAACACTAACTAGACAAAAACTAACCTAAACACTTTCAAATGTGGTGCCACCTAGTGTGGGTCCCATTTGATTTTTCAAAAAAAAAATATTTTTAAAAGGGAGAAAATAAAGAGGTTAAAAATGATATTTTTGAAAAACTTCAAAAAGACACCTAGACCTACTAATATTTTTGGTATTTTTGAAATATGTAAAACATGGAATGAAATGAAATTGTATAAAAATGGAAAAATTAAGGTTTGCACCCCTGCAGGGTGGGCCCCACTTGAAGAAAGTTGTAAAAATTAGAATTCGAATTGAAAAAATCAGGTTTAAAATGAATCTAGATTGTTTTTCTGAAGAAAATGTTTTTGAAATCAGGAATGTAAAGCCCTGGGGGTCGGCCAAATAGTAAATGTCGATTTAAAGCACATGTTTTTGAAATTGATTTTGAAATAAGGTTTTAAAACTCGAATCTGGATTTGGTATTTTGAAAATGAGAGTTCTGGATATCGAGAATGACATGCAATGACATGAAATGCAATAAAATGACATGAAATGATAAGAAATGATATGAAATGGTATCAAATGACATGAAATGACATGCAAAATACAAACCCTAGATGAGGGATTTAAAATCCCAAACCCCAGGCAGAGACAAAGAATTGACAATTCCTGTCCAAGGATGAAAATTGAGTATCGGATATCAAACCAATCCAAATATGAACTGGGTTTCAGATATAACTAAAATTTCAAGAAAAGGAATTGATCCAAGAACAAATTAGCAGTTCTATCAGCTTGACATATGATAAAATTAATTTTCTGAATGAAAATGCTACGAGAAATGATTTTTCCCCCATAGGGCATAGAGTGACACTGAAAATGAGGTTTGAATTGGTCTTGACTGGTCTACATTAAATCCTAGGGTTTCTAAACTCAGAGGAACTAAGAAAATACGAACTCAACTAAAATCCTAAGCTAGTTGATTAAGAAATGGTACAATTCTTAGAGAAATAGTGAGAAATACATACTAGAGTGGAGTGAACCACATAAATGTACTAGGTTTGAGCTAGAATTAAGGCCAGAAATACTGAGGTGAACTAATTTTAGAGCTCAAACACTAGCTCAACTGACAAGGGTTAGCTAAATTTCAGCTGAAATAGGCTAAAATGGACTCTAACACTACGAGAAAATGAATTAAGCTAGAACTGGAGCACTTGAACTCCTGGTGAGCTCAAGTTAAACACAAGGTAATATGATTGACTGAATTTGACTGACTCGGAGACGATTGACTACAATTTGAGTTAGAATTGGGCTCATTTCTAGAGAAATAAACTGATTTCAGCTGAAATGGTCAGAAATAAACAAGATTCATTCATTGTGAGCTTAAGAGAGCTAGAAATGATAGACATTCTAAATGTTTTGAACTTAAAATGAGCTTGACTAAATCTAAATGATAGGGATCTAAGGTTACCTAAGGGTAAAATGATAATTTTTATACAAAATAAGGTGAAATGACACCTAAACTGGGACAGACTTAGGGTTAGACTCCTACACTAACCTACAGGGGTTGACATCTATCAAAATGGGGTGCTTGAAGATGAATGAGGAAAATTTAGGGTGTTTACAGATGACCCACTTTGGTACTAATCCGGTTGAAAGCCGAACTTAGTGGCAAAGAAATACACACCAAATTTGGGCTATAAAAATGCCCCAGTTGAAAAATCTGTCTGGGTATGAAAGAATTGGCCCTGGTGATGATTATAGATATGTAATGGAGAATGAAGAAGAAGATTCACCTCATCGGAATGAGCCTCAGGCTTGACCCTTACCTGAATGGGAAGAAGATACCACGCGAAGGAGGCTCAGGTGTAACCCTTAACCTGAACCGACATGGATATACATCATAGAAAATGAGAGGCTGCAAAGAAGGAAATGAAGATGTGGTTCCCTAAAAGCTTTGGAAAAGAGAGTGATATTGGGTGCCTCATGACTGAGATTAAATAACTTTTAAAAGATGGCCTTTTTTGCGAAAGATGGTTCAGGTTTAACCCTTATCCTGAAAGAGAAAAATACCACGTGGAAGAATGAGGTTCAGGCTTGACCCTTAACCTAAATGGGAAAATACCTCATGGAAGAATGAGATTCAGGCTTAACCCTTAACCTAAACAAGAAGACACCTCGTGGAAGAACGAGGTCCTGGCTTGACCCTTAACCTGAACAAGAAGACACCTCGTAGAAGAACGAGGTTCATACTTAACCCTTAACCTGAATGGAAAAATACCTCATGAAAGAACAAGGTTCAGGTTTAACCCTTAACCTGAATAGAAAAATGGAATCCTCGAAATAAGAAACCATGATGGAACCTTCAGATTTCACATAATAAATCTGAGAGGGGTTTGCAAAAGGATGAAAATGGGATTCCTTAAAGCTTTGAAAATGGATTGATCTTGGCATCTCATTGCTGAGACTAAATAACTTTTGAAATGACCTTTTGCTGGAAAGATAAGTGTTAGCTCAACAGTGGGGAACACAGGAAAGTGTGCAAATATGAGAGCCTAGGCGCTCAGATTAAAAAGAAGGGAAGGATTTTGAAAACTTCTGTTATCAAGTCCTAAAAAGGGATAACAACAATGCCAGGATATATCAAAATAGACATCATGCTCTCACTCCATGTTAGGATAGCTTGAAAATATTGCCAAAATGATTAAATTTGTAGTTGATCCAAAATAATTGAAAGTAAGCACATTTATGCAAAAAGATATTCTCTCTTTTACCTAGAGTATTACCTCCAACTAGGCTAATTTCGTAGAATCCAGAATCAAAATCATATTATTGTTGTTGATTTTCTTCAAGGAAGCTATCCATTTCCTTGATATAAAAAGAAAAGAATTTGCTCTCAGTTTCATAAAAGCAATTTATGAAAGGATATTAATAAAAGAATTTCACATGAATAAGGAAGATTCTTGGCAATTTAACATCTGGGGTTTACCCATGATGATATTTTTACTCTCTTTTAAGACATAGGGATTAAGCTTTCTTGGGGTTTGGCGAGAATTTCATCACACTAGCCTTCAACTTGGCTATGTTCTGACTTTCCCTAGAAGGACATGTCACATACTCCTTTAACTTAGAGATGTTTCGAGTCTTCTTTGGTCCCAGGAATTATATTAAGGATGCTGTCTCTTTAATTAAAATTTATTGATGATCTTTCACACTCTTTTGAAACATGAAAATTGAGCTTTCTTGGGATTTGGCGAGAATTTCATCACATCAACCTTCAACTTGGTGATGTTTAGATTTCCCCTTGAAGGACACATCATAAGCTCCTTCAACTTGGAGATGATCTGAGTCTTCTTTAGTCCCAAGAATTAAATTGATTATATTGTCTCTTTGGTTGGAAATCTCTTGACGATAACAGTGATCACATATCTTTTAGGGATTGTTGAAGGTTCATTGCATCAGCCTTCAACTTGGAGATGGTTTAAACTTTCCCTGGAAGGACACGTCAGATGCTCCTTCAACTCGGAGACGTTTTGAGTCTTCTTTGTCCATGGGGGTCTAACTTGTCCATCAGTCTTCATCTTGATGATAGTTGAGAGATCTCTTTTGTAGATAGTTAATTGCAGCTTGAACGATTGAAGAAATATTGAGATGGAGTGAATTCTTTTTATTACCTAGGATATTTTTGCTGCCTTATTACTAGAAGAATGGTTTTTAAAATGTGTCATAGCTATGATCAATATCAATTCACTTGTGGCTTTTCAATATTATTGATTTTTCCTTGCTAGTCATATCGAGAATTTTTCTTCTCCCTTTTAGTTGATCAACAGTAAAAACTTAAATTGTATTCTTTCTTTGCAAGAGCTCTACCCTTTTGGGAATAATACTGAAGGTAAGTTGAGGTAAAATTTTGTGCAATAAGAGTTTGAGATCATCAACTATTTTTTATAGCAAATTGGCAAAATATTCTTGAGATCATTGATGAAAGAGATTGCTTAACATTGAATTGGCACATCTATGACTAGATTCTCCTCTCCTTCCCTAGAGGAGAGACTCAGGCTTGACCCTTACCTGAATGGGTAATAAAAAAATACTCCTCTCTTTCTTGAAGAGGAGGTGTTTGCAAAATGAACTTTCGAAGAGAAATTAAGTTTTCATCAAAACTCCCTAACTTTAGGCTTCTCTTATGAAAAGGTGACTGATTAGATAAGGTCGATAAATTGTCATAGAAGAGCGAGCCCATCATACACTCCCTGAAAACAGGGTCCTTGATGACGAGATGGCCTAAAAAAAGACATTGGGGGGCAGAAGGAGAATGAACTTTCGTTGAAACTCTCTCTCTGACCAAAGGGGTCCTTGGGTAACAATAAAAATTATTTTGCAAACTGTTCATGAAGACACAAGTCCCTTCAAACTCTTCCTGAAATAGGGGTTCAACAAACAAACAATAAAGACATACAAAAGGAATGAGCTCCCTCAAACTCTCCTTAGAAAAGGGTCCCTTGCAAGAAAGATGATTGATATTTGATATTTTATATGGGGCCGATTGGCAAACAAGTTTGGCACAAAGGTCGAATCCTGGAAGACCATGATTGGCAAACATGACCCGTGGGTCAAAAATGACTAATACTGATAATATTGGTAACTCGAAGGTCTACTCGACAAACTTGAGTGACCCAAGGGCCTGATTGATAAAAATGGGCATTGAGTTCGGCCAACTCAAAAACTGGATTTGAAAATTGGCTTGAAAGTTGAATTTTGAAAGCTCGATCAATACAAAGATTAAAATTTAGAATAGTTTGACCAGTGCAAAACTGAATTTAGAATAGTTTGATCAGTGAAAACTGGATTAAGATGGTTTGACCAATGAAAATCTAGATTTAGATGGTTCGACCAGTGAAAACTAGATTTAGATGGTTTGACCAATGAAACTGGATTTAGGTGGTTCGACCAGTGAAAACTGGATTTAGGTGGTTCGACCAGTGAAAACTGGATTTAGGTGGTTCGACCAATGAAAACTGGATTTAAGTGGTTCGACCAATGAAAACTAGATTTAGGAAGTTTGACCAGTGAAAATTGGATTTAGGTGGTTCGACTAGTGAAAACTGGATTTAAGAAGTTCGACTAGTGAAAACTGGATTTAGGTGGTTCAATCAGTGAAATTGGATTTAGAAAGTTCAACCAGTGAAAACTGGATTTAGGAAGTTTGACTAGTGAAAATTAGATTTAGGTGGTTCGACCAGTAAAAACTGGATTTAGATGGTTCAACTAGTGCAAAGATGGATTTAGGAGGTAAGTCTAGCTCAGAAGTTGGTTTTGAAAGAACGTTCAAGTTGGAACTTGAGTCTTTAAAGGAAAACAAAAAAGTTTGAGTCAAAACTTGAATCTTCAAAGGGAAATTAGACCAATTCAGATTTGAAGGAAAGAAAATTTGAGTCGAAACTCAAATCATCAAAGAAAACTGGAAAATTCGAGTCAGAACTCAAAATTTTGAAGAAAAACTAGAAAGTTTGAGTTGGAACTCGAATCTCTGAAGGAAAATTAGGAAGTTTGAGTCAAAACTCGAATCTCAGAGAAAAACTAAACCAACTCAGAAGTTGGGTTTTAAAGAAAAATCTTGCACAAGGCTGGTTTTTGAAGAAGATTTTAACTTGAGGGTTGAGTTTTAAAAAAGAGACCAGTTTTGAAAGGAAATTAATCATGAGGAACCGGTAAGCTTGGTTTTTTAGAAAAATACCAAACCCTAGAGTCAAATTTAAAAAGATTGGTGAAGGTAGTTTTGAAAGGAGACTCAACTCGAGGGTTGATTTTGAGAAGAACAGCAAGAATAGTTTTGGAAGGAAATTCAACCTGAGGGTTGATTTTGAGAAGTCTGATGAAGATAGTTTTGAAAGGAGACTCAACTCGAGGGTTGATTTTGAGAAGTCAGACGAAGATAGTTTTGAAAGGAGACTCAACCCAAGGGTTGATTTTGAGAAGTCTGGCAAAAATAGTTTTGAAAGGAGACTTAACCTGATGGTTGATTTTGAGAAGACCGGTACTCTACAAGTGCTTAGTGGGTGTGATGGGAGATTTTCAATTTTAACCCTCACGATTGTCATAAATGACTGCCAGGAGTCTCAAGATTTATCCCTTATCCTAAATGGGCAATGAATTCAATGCAAATTAATGCAAATAGATAAAAATAAATGCAAATAGATATAAATGAATAGTGAGAGACTGTGTTTGATCCTGCCTGCATACAAGACGCTTTGAGGTAAATTTTCAAAAAAATGCTTTAACAAAACGAGGGGAAGAAGAATAATAATGGACATTTGACGAACGCTCTCTGAAGGTAAGCAAGGCAACAAACTTCTTGATTGATTTGGGAGGCACTCTGAAAGAGGTCACTCCTTGCAAAAAAATATTTTGCAAAAGGACAAAGAGTAATCATATATAAAGAAGATGGCGCCAACTATGAGGAAAATTAATACTTTTATTGATGCATTGAAAAAGAATGACGAATTATGGAAAGAAACGAGACTAAATTGTCCCTTTTAAAATGACAAAAGCAAGATGAGAAATGGGAAAACATTGACATTATTACTTTCTTGAATTATTAAGGAAAAACTTGATTAGGATGATTGATCGGTGTCTTCTTCATCTTCAACAAGGAGATTCTTGTCAATGCAGACTTGCATTATGTTCTTGAAGACAAAATAGTGGTCGATGTTGTGCCCTACTGCCCAATGAAATTTGCAGAACTGATTCATGAATCTTTCCATGATCATGGGAGGGTCTGTGGCTCTTAGGAGCTTTACTAATTTCTTGGTCAGCATATATTCAAGGATTTCATCGAGCGGCTATTCTAGAGGAGTAAATTTGCGGTCGTTACCCCAACTATCACGCTTTATCTTTTCTTTCTGCTGAAAGTTGAACTGAATAGGTTTGTTGTTTTGCTTAGAAGACTTTACCCTCTAACTTGTATGGTTGTCCTTGTTGTCTTTGTTGTCATTGCTTCCAGAGTTTATGAAGAAGGTGAAATTTGTCTTCTTTTTTTAATCCTAATTGTTCTTGATGAGGGTGATGCCTTCATAGACTCCGTTCTCCATCCCCATCTTGAGCCACTCAGCTTGTTCAGTAAGCTCAATGAAAGACTTGGAGGGAGATGTGGAAATAAGGCTTCTTAGGGGCTGTGAGAAGTTGTTCAGGATAATTTGGAGTGTGTGCTCCTTTGAGATGGGGTTTCTCATTTTATTGCAAGTGCCCCTCCATTTGCGGATGAAGTTTCTGGCTTTTTCATTATCTCTCTGCTTCATATTGCAGAGATGATTGAGTGTTGGCAGTGCTTCATTGTTGAAAAGAAATTGTTTGATGAACATGTTAACCACCTTATCGAACTCTTGCATCTTGATTAGATTAATGTGCTCGGAGTACCACTTAGCTGCGATGCCTTCTAAGCTGCGTGGAAAACATCTGAACAAAGCCCGATTATCTCTTTTAAATCAATGGCATTCTGTGAAAAACATAGCTAGGTGAGCTTTGGGATTGTTAGTCCCATCGAATTTAAAAAATTTGCAAGGAAGATCTTCCAGACTATCGTCTCCTTTAAGGCTATTATAGAAATCCTCACTAGTGTAGGTTTTCTTGCCTTTATCGTGGGCCTGTAGGTCCTTAACCATCTTGGTCATTTCCTTCAGCTGAAGCTAGATTGGATCATCAACTGCTAGGGTTTGATTCTTCAACTGGTTAATAGATTCAGGCTCATGAATGAAGAGTTCCTGCTCTTCTTCAAAATCTTTTTCTGTTGAATCTGCCCCTTCAGACTCGTTGTCCTACTGAACCTTCCTATGGGCGATTTTGATGTGTTTTTTGATGGTTTTACCCTTAGTCTTCTTCTTGGATGGCACTTTTTCTGAGCTAGTCCAAGCTTGCTCTGATTGCATCTTGGCTATTATTTTCTGGAATAACTCATATATGGTAGGATCAATATCATCGCTATCGTGTTGACCCTATCATCTGGTCGACCTTGGGGAACTCATATCTTCTTTATTGTTGATATTGTTAATGCGCTGATAGAGTGTAGTCTTCTTGCCCGATCTGGTCTAAACCATTCAACAATGTTGATGCTCTCTATAGGACAAACAAGATGATCAAAATAAGGAAAGGAAGAAATTTTTGAAAGGCAACAACTTGATGAAATGGATAGAAGAAAAACAATGGATGAGATTCGGTGAATCAGGTTGACAATTTTGGGAGGATATCCCATTACCAAGGATTGGGTCATCACTGAAATTACGATAATTACGTTATTACTCAGATGAAGGAAGTACGCAACTAAGGTAATCCCAAAAGGGAAGGTGGACGGATAATGATTAAGGAATTTACTGGAAAATAGGGTGAAAAGAACATATAACATGATTGAAATTTAGGAGAAAAATACATGATTTTTTAGGAAAATAGCAGAAGGATCAAATAAGGTTGGAAATTCGAGATCCAGAAGAAAGGAAGGAAAAGAAAAAACAGCCTAGAGTTTTGAAGAAATAATAGAGGATTTTTAAAAAAAATCGTCCAGAATTTTGATAAAATCATTGGAGAATATGAGGAAAATAGTTGAAAAATGTCCAAAATACATTCACATCATATCCTGCACAAACAAATATGCATATACAACATTCCCTAAAAAGGCTGACTCTAAATGCATAAATTTTAAAATAGTTGTAGGACCCTAACCCTAACTCTAAAGCTCAGATCATCTGTGTCCAATCATGCTATGCCAATATACTCGAGCCAAAGCCTAATGTATGTGGCATAAAAAGAATTTCTCTGATTCTAGGCTTATGATCTCCAATATCCTTGAGCACCAGCCAATATACTTTAGACTATGGCCCTCAGTACGTGGCAGGGGGGGTTGACCCAAATAGGCAGCCCAGTTGTGAGACTTTGTTCTAAACTATGGTTCTGAAAAGAAAGCCCAACAACGTGATGGCTAGGTAAAAGTAGGTGGGGTTGTTTTTGAAAAATGATCAACATGCAAGAAAACAAAAAGCCCTAATGACCAAAAGAAGTAGAGTTTTTAAAAAATTCTAAGAGAAACAAGCAATTTTTCAAGCATTTCCTAGATTGAGGAGGATTGTATTTAACCTAAGTCTATATGAGTATAAATAATGCCTCTTCAATCGGTCCTACCAAACCTTGCCTAAGTCTATATGTGATGCAAAGCATCCTAAAGATCCAAGCTTTAAAGATGAATTGGATTCAAATCCAATTCCCAAGATCCGATCTAGGATACGATCCATAGCAGATCCAATCGTGCAGGACTATCTGGGTTCAATTGGATCTCTGCCAACCCAAATCTATATTGAATATCACATTTCAAATTCTGATTTATATTGAGTTTATTTTCTTAGAAATTGTAATTTTGTTTTTCGATTCCATTTTGTCATATTAAGAAATCATATTAAATATGTTTTTTTTAAAAAAAATTTAGGTGTCGGATTCTATGAATCTGAATAGTTCTAGTGCCTTGTAGGATTATTTTGCGGCACTAGAGGGTGTAAGGGGTACTCATGATAGTTTTTCTTTTTTTCCCAATTTAGAAACCCAATGTCGTGAAGGGTTTTCAGATCAAAAGCATCATTTGGATCTTGGATCTTATCCAAGATCCACTTTAACTCAAGCCATAGATGGAGCCACCTTGGTTGGACATTAATAGCCTTCATTTGAATGTGGTTTGGCTGTAGTAAGTCAAAAGGGCTGTTGGAAGACATAATGATTGCTATTTTTCAAACCCCACACATGCATTGGGTAAGTGGGTGGCAACCTCGGAAGAAGACCTTCCTTGTGTGTGATTGGAGAAAGTGGGAGGCATCATCATTGCACCCTCTTAAGAATTTAAGACCCTCATGGAGGTCGACCATCAGGTGGTGGTTGTTTTGATAAAAGAAAAAAAATCCGAAAATGGAGTGGAGAAGAAAGGTTTAAAGGTTGAAGACAATCCCAGTATTTTAGCCGTATCTCCCTAGATACTGGTCCAAACTGCATGATCTTTAGCTCCTTGGAAATCTAAGATTTTATTCTACAAGTTTGCTTTTTACCACTTGGCCTGATTCAACTTAGTTAAGATAACAACGTCTATGACAAGTTTCCTATTTACGACATCAAGGATTTTTGTGAAGGATTTTGGCGAAGAGTGAAACTCGATTCGGGGTTGAATCCCTTATTGGTGTGAATTCATCTTGTAGATGGTTGTGGATGCAATCGTTCATGGATGATAGAGTCTAGGAAGGTTTGCATCATCCTGTTGCTCAAGTGATTCGGCTAGAGTTTGTTGTTACAATGCAACATCCCAACGTGGTCTACACAAAGATAACAAGTTTTATTTGGTGTTTCATTAGCGTAACTTGCTAGATCTTAATATTTCTGATATTGTTCAAAGCTACAACTTGTTTCTAAGTGATTGCATGAATATTAGAAGCATTTTTATGTTCTGAAATTGATTTCCAATGCTCTTATGATATTGAACATTGGGAGTTGTCCATTTTATTTTTCTGTTACAAAAATCAGATTCTCGGTTCTAGAGTTGTCAAAGATAACTCCAAAGAATTGATTGTATCTGCTAAGATACATGTCTGATTCTGGTATTCTTGAGTTTTCTCTAAAGCTAAGACACAAACCTACAACATTGTTGTTAAAATCTTGGTCTGATTCGACTGGCAGGGTCTAAAAAATTCCCTATCAAATAGTCAATCAGATAGAATCTGTCAGACCCTGCCCCGTCCAGAACACTATGAATAATGTTTTGTATTTTTGGGATTTCTCACGATTTTCTCCATGAAAATCTAATCCATTTGATTCTGTAGAAAGCTAAGGCAAAGATCTAAATTTTTCATGTTTTCAATTTTAATCGATTCAGCCTGCAAGTAGCTTAAAAAATCTATCTTTCTATATTTGTCTTAGGTTTGAATATAATATTCACTGTTATAGCATTTTGTGTATGACTGCTTAATTTTTTAATATCTGACTATGTATGGTGTGAAATCAAAATCCAAAAGTTAGTCTGGTTAGTTAACATCCGTTCGCACCATAGTGAAGTTTGAGGTTTCTTCTAAAACCCTCATTTGTATGTTCGAATCTAAGGTGATTCGCGTGACCAACTGTTCCCCTTTATCAGGTTAGGCTAGTTAACAATTAGATCATCAGGGATCTTTAGAGGCATGTAGGATTGCTCAAAAATTGGGATCCAATGCTTTATGGAAAGGTATGAATCAGACATTCAGTTCATTTGTTCGGAGTTTTTGCAAACTCTATCGTCTGAAGAGTCAAAACCCTCTTTAAATAGGCTATCCACCAAACTCGGAGAGCCTGTCACAAATTTGACTATCAGTCCTAGTTTTGAGTCCATGGTGCAGACATTTCTGATCCAAATCTAGTGATTTTAGATTCGTTGAAAAGGTGTATGAGTCACGCACAACTTTCCTTTGGACTGCCTCTATCAAAACAGAGCGCACAGGTCCCTAAAATCATGTTTCCCAAAGTCTTGTTCAAACTCATTTTAGTGAAAAGCTTCTGCGTGTTTTGAGATCCGTTTGGATCTTGGATCGGTGCATACCGAGTCCACATCATTTTGGTATCAAAGCAAGGGTTGTCAAATTTCTCAATCCAACATGATTGTCGGTGTGGGGAGAAGTAAAAAAAAAAATTTAGGTACCATTTACCATGGCGGGTCGAATGGGTGGTCGGGGTCAAAATGACCTTAATAGGGGTAGAGATGATCATGACCAGTGTTACGAAGTTTAAAATCTTCAAAGGTAACTTGCCAAAGCTAGGCACCAAATTGAAGAATTAACTCATCAACTAGCCGAAAGTGTGAGATTACAAGAACGACGAGTAGAGCGAAGTTCACGCAAGACCCAATCTTTTGATTATGATGATGACTTTGAGTCAAATCGTCGTAGCCCAGAAAGAAGAGATCACTTCCAAGCGTTGAGATCATATTGGGATTCTAGTGTCTATTTTGAAATCTCGGAATTCAAGGAAACTAAAACTCATGAAGAGTTCTTAGATTGGATTAGCAAAGTTCATGAAATCCTAGAGTTCAAAGAAGTTCCAGAAGATCGTCGTGTGAGTTTAATATCCCTCAAATTGAAGGGTCAAGCTGCATCCTGGTGGCATCAGCTGATACAGACACGTCGACATCAGAGTCATACCCCGATTGAGCATTCGGAGCACATAGAGCAGAAGCTACGTGCTCATTTTCTGCCTCTGAACTATCATTGTGAATTATATCACAAATATCAGAGTCTGAAGCAAGGAACCCGATCGGTGGATCAATACACCAAAGATTTTCATGAACTTGTTGCACAGAACGACATCCATGAAAGTGAAGAACAACTAGTATCAAAATATATTGGAGGTTTGAACTTCCAATTGCAGGATATGTTAAATTTTCTTGAGTGTTGGACCGTATCTGAGACTCATCAAAAAGTGCACCAATGGGAAAGGTCTACGCAATAAAGGACTTTGTCGAAAGTAAGTTAGGCTACTAGACCTCCAATGCAGGCCCCGATAGTCTCGAGTGAAAAAGATGACCCACCCTACTGACACCCCAATGCGAATAACTCATCTAGGGTTACGAGCCAGAATGACCAGGTAGGAACCCAAGCTCAAACTTCTAGTTTCAATAACCCCATCAAGTGTTATACTTGTGGGAAGTCGAGTCACAAGCCCACTAAGTGTCATGGCAAGGCCCTGTTCATTGAAGGATCGCATGTTGAGAATGATTTTAGGTTGGATCTCGAATCCAATCCTGTTTATGATGAAGATCTTAAAGATTTTGAGGAAGAACCCGAAGAAGAGTATTTGGCATAGGTGTTGCTGCCAGATAGATGCAAAGCTCTCATTTTTAGGAGAATATGCTTAGCTCCACATCAAGAATCGAGTGCTCGTTAGCTTCGGATGTATATTTTTGAGTCTGCCTGCACCATAAATGAAAAGGTTTGCAGATTCATTATTGGTTCTGGATGTTACGAAAATGTTATATCGATCGAAGCTATGACCAAACTAAACTTAAGTTGTAAAACTCACCCTGTCTATATCAGATGTCATGGATCCAGAAGAGCATTGACGTCTGTGTTGATCGGTAGTGTTTGGTCAGATTCTTGATAGAAAACACCTACTTTGATCAAGTTTGTTGTGATGTGCTTCCTATAGATGTGAGTCACTTGATTTTAGAAAGACCTTGGCAATATGATAGAAATGTCATGCATAATGGTAAGACCAATGTCTATTACTTTACTTTTGAAGGCAGAAAGATCAAGTTGCTTCCTTCAAAAGATTTGCCTCCTTTGTCTTTTGCCTCGTCATCCATTGTCCAATCCACTATTTTTGTTGTCGTTCCTCCATCTTATTCTGTTATCCTTATTTCTCTTCATGAGTCCCGTGAGGCATGAACTTCAGGATCAACCAAAATCCCATTCTGTCTTGAAGGATTCTCTAGTGGACCCTTCTTCTAAATTCAGTAGTGATCCTATCATTGATGCTAATGAGGAAATCATGAAGGAACCCTCACCTAAATTTGAGGATGTTCATACAAGTGCGTTCATTTTTTATCCAGTCTTTGAAGAGGTAAATGCAAAACCCACCCTCGTTAGAGAGACCGATGAGTTGTCTGATCTTTCTTCACTTTCTGATTTAGAAGATCATGAAGAGTTGTCTCACAACATTTTTGACAACCCTTTATTCATGGAGAATCCTGAAGGTTGTCCAAATTGGTTTGAGGATAATTTCATCTTTGATAATCTGCTCTATGGTGATGTGGATGAAGGCATCAAAGATGAAGAGGCATTTGCGTGGAAGGATGTCATCGATGACTTCACATTTGTCATTAATAATCCTATTGTCGAAATTGAAAAGCTCAATCTGAGTATTAGAGGGCATGCATAAATTCATGTCAATAAATCCTTAGAAATTGAAAATTCTTTTAGTTAACCATTAAAAAGTTTTGAGCCTCACGTGAACCCTGGATTTGATTTGGGTAAAGCTGAAATAACAATCATGTATACCCCAAATTTATTTTGGAAACATCAGGATTTAGTCAATAATGTCGATTCTGCATCCTTAATAAATCCTCAAGTAAGTTTGAATTATTGCTACATTGTCTTGCTTGTGAATTGCCTTATAATTGTCAACTTTTTAGTGAAAATTTTAAAATATTGAAAAGCATGATTCATAGACAAATTTTATTTGTGGTTGATCCAGATTTTGAAACTATCTGTAAAGCATTGATGCAAGGTAAGATCATTAAATATAATGTTTTACATGATTTTGAGCTTCAATTCTATAGTTTTGCATTATCTGAATTTCTTTTTGCTCAGCACATTGCATTGCATCAAATACTCTTGTCTTTCTTATAGAGAAATTCTTGCCATGTTTAGTTCTCTTTTATTTACTTTAGACAGATATTGCGCTGATTATATTTTAAATAGGTGCAGGAATTATGGAGTTGCGCTTGAGAAGAACCAGGCTCTGAGGACGAACCCTTTCGACCTAGGAGGGAATGATGCAGAGCATCCCAAAGATCCAAGCTTTGAAGATGAATTGGATCCAAATCCAATTCCCAAGATCTGATCTAGGATGTGATCCATGATAGATCCAATCATGTAGGACTATCTGGGTCCAATTGGATCTCTGCCAACCCAAATCCATATTGAATATCACATTTCAAATTTTGATTATGTTGAGTTTATTTTCTCAGAGATTGCAATTTTGTTTTTTGATTCCATTTTGTCATATTAAGGAATCGTATTAAATATATATATATATATATATATATATATATATATATATATATATATATATATATATATATATATATATATATATATATATAAATTTTTATGTGCCAAATAGTTTTAGTGTCCTATAGGATTGTTTTGCGACACTAGAGGGTGTATGAAGTACTTAGGGTAGTTTATCTTTTTTTTTCCAATTTAGAAACCCAATGTTGTGAAGGGTTTTCAGATCAAAAGCATCATTTGGATCTTGGATCTTATCCAAGATCCACTTCAACCCAAGCCATAGATGGAGCCACCTTGGTTGGACATTAATAGCCTTTATTTGAATGTGGTTTGACTGTAGTAAGTCAAAAGGGCTGTTGGAAAACATAATGATTGCTCTTTTTCAAACCCCACACATGCATTGGGCAAGTGGGTGGCAACCCTGGAAGAAGACCTCCCTTGTGTGTGATTGGAGAAAGTGGGCGACATCATCATTGCACCCTCTTAAGAGTTTAAGACCTTCATGGGGGTCGACCATGAGGTGGTGGTTGTTTTGAGAAAAGAAAAAAAAATCTGAAAATGGAGTGGAGAAGAAAAGTTTGAAGGTTGAAGACAATTCTGGTATTTTGGTCGTATCATACTAGATACTAGTCCACATTGCATGATCTTTAGCTCATTGGAAATCTAAGATCTTGTTCTACAAGTTTGCTTTTTATCACTTGGCCTGATTTGGCTCAGTTAAGTTGACAAAGTCTATGAAAAGTTGCCTATTAACGACATCAAGGATTTTTGTGAAGGATTTTGGCGAAAGAAGAGTGAAACTCGATTCGGGGTTGAATCCCTTATTGGTGTGAATTCGTCTAGTGGATGGCTGTGGCTATAATCGTTCATGGATGATAGAGTCTGAAAAGTTTTGCAACATCCTACTGCTCAAGTGATTCGACTGGAGTTTGCTGCTACACCGTAACTTCCCAACGTGGCATACACAAAGATAAAAAGTTTTATTTAGTGTTTCATTAGCGTAACTTGTTGGATCTTAATATTTCTGATATTGTTCAAAGATATAACTTATTTTTGAGTGATTGCATTAATATTAGAAGCATTTTTATGTTCTGAAATTGATTTCCAATCCTCTCGTGATTTTTTGAACATTGAGAGTTGTCCATTTCATTTTTTTGTTACAAAAATGAGATTCTCGGTTCTGGAGTTGTCAAAGATAACTCCAAAGAATCAACTATATCTGCTAAGATATAGGTCTGATTCTAGTGTTCTTGGGCTTCCTATGAAGCTACGACACGGGCCTACAACATTGTTGTTAAGGTCTTGGCCTGATTCGGCTGAGAGAGTCTCGAAAATTCTCTGTCAAACAGTCGGTTAGACAGAATCTGTTAGACCCTGTCCCATCCAGAAGACTATGAACAATGTTCGTATTTTGAGAATTTCTCACGATTCCCACCATGAAAATTTGATTTGTTTGATTCTATAAAAAACTAAGACAAAGATCTAAATTTTTCATGTTTTTAATTTTAATCGATTCAACCTTCAAGTAGCTTAAAAAATCTATCTTTTTGTACTTGTCTTAGGTTCGAATATAATATTTACTGTTATAGCATTTTGTGTATGGCTGCTTAATTTTTGAATATCTGACTATGTATGGTGTGAAATTGAAATACAAAAGTTAGCCTAGTTAGCTAACATTCATCCGCACCATAGTGAAGTTTGGGGTCCCTTCTGAAACCCTCATTTGTATGCTTGAATCTAAGGTGATTTGCATGGCCAACTGTTCCCCTTTATCGGGTTAGGCTAGTTAACAATTAGATCATCAGAGATCTTTAAAATTCAGTAGAGGCATGTAAGATTGCTCAAAAATTAGGATCCATAGCTTTCTGGAAAGATCTAAATCAGACCTCAGTTCATCTATTGGGAGTTTTTGCAAACTCTATCGTCTGAGGAGTTAAAACCCCCTTTAAACAGGCTATCTACCAAACCCAAAGAGCCTGTCATAGATTTGAATATCAGTCTCAGTTTTGAGTTTATGGAGCAAACGTTCCTGATCTAAATCCAGTGATTTTAGATTTGTTGGAAAGGTGTATGAGTCATGCACAACTTTCCTTTGGATTGTCTTTGTCAAAACAGAGTGCACGGGTCCCAAAAATCTTGCTTCCCAGAGTCCTGTTCAGACTCATTTTAGTGAAAAGCTTTTGCACATTTTGAGATCCGTTTGGATCTTGAATCGTGAATCGGTGCATATTGAGTCTACACCAACATGCTTCCATGTCAGTTGGGTTTGATTCTAGGCTCCTAAGTTCACATGAAATAGAGCTGACATTTTAGAACATGATTTTGACAAGTTGAAGAGAACAAAGCACTAGATTGATCAGGCGAAGACAGGTCCCATCATGATCGCCAAACCTATTTTCATTACAAAATTTTACTTTTATAAGTCAAACTGACCTTTTGAAAAAGATTTTGAAAATAACTCACCTCCATTTTAAAATATGGGAAAATGAGAGATTAGGACTCGCATGTCAGTACGAGGTTCAACCGTTCATGGCGCCATAACCAAGGATCAACCTTATGTTTTGCTTTGCTCAACTGTCTAAATCGATGTTCTATTCCTAAATGCATAAAGAATTAGGTATGTGCTATGAACTTTGGACAAAATAAAGATTGAAAACATGATGTATGCTTTGAATACTTGAGAATTCTTAGAAGAAGATGATTTGAAAAATCGTGAATCAGGGTTGGAAAAACACTTTTGAAGAAAAAGAAAATCTATTTTTAAAGGAAAAGAAGTTCTGATGTTTTTAGAAAAATGATTTTGAAAGATTGATTTGTGAAACAACTCAACAGGGATGGGTGTGTGTTCCTATGAAATCTTTTCATGATATGGTCTAAACCTAGATGATACATGGATGCAACTTGTAAAATCATTAATGAAAAAGATTTTTTTGTGCCTTGTAAAATTGAGATGAAATATATTTGCCACATATCCCTGACTATGGCCACAAATATGTATTGAATATAGTTCATTTGATTCTAAAAGGGGAAAATACTTAGAAAAGTTTTGAAAAATATGCCATGATTTCTAAAAATAGCGTAAGAGTGTAGGTTGTTTGTGCCATAAAAGAAGATGATAAATCTGGATATTGTTAGTATTCTGACTATGGCAACAAATACAAACTCCACTGAGTTTATTAACTTCTTAGAAACGAGTGCATGTGTCATTCATGTTAACCATTATGGATTTGAAATATGCATGAATCATCATCCATCACACGAATAATATTAAAATTAAACTATATGCAATACAGTCCTAATTTAAGCATAAAAGTAAACTCTTATTCTAATGTTACAATTTACATAAATAATAAATTAAAAAGAAAAAAAAAGAAAATCTAATCTTGAGTGTCCTTGGAAAATTAACAAACTTGTTAATGGACAAATGTCGACTTTTCAAGATTTATCCAACAATATCTGGAATTGAGGGATTTATCCGAATATAAGCCTTTTCTCATGTTTTTCTAAAATAAATGCAATAAAGTATGATTCAGAACTAGGTGAATAATAAAAATAAACAACTTTGAAACTCAGTATTTGGGATAAAATGACTAAAATATCCTTAAAATTGACTTTTATTACAAAACAAGGTTTTTCATAAAGATTTTTGTAAAATGCTTAATTCAGGGATCAAACAAATTCAAAATAAAGCCAAATCGGGTGGAGATCACCTCGATATGATTATGAACATGATCAAACTCTAAAAATAGAAAAAATTTCATAAAAAAATAAAATATTAAAAAAATATTGATTTTTTGCCCAAGTTTCAGTTGAATCAGGACTCTAAAGGCATTCTCTTTTAATAAAATTCTTAATAATACATCAAATAAATTCCAAAATTCATAAAAATTAACATGGATACTTATAATAATCATAAAATTAAATTTTAATCAAAAAGTATAATTTTGGGATTTTCTAAATATAAATATTAAATAAAAAGATGAAAAATATATGATTTTACCTACAATCACATACCTGTCATAGTGTTAAACTTGAATTGGAATAAAACAGCTATAAAAACTTATAAAATTTTTATAGAGAAACTATAAAAATTAATGAAGATAACCCTTTTTACAGATCTGGAATACAATCTGTGATTAGAGAGATATGACTCTGGTAATGCATACCTGATTTTGGTCTATGCATAACGATGTAAAACAGACAAATCCGGTTTCGGGCTCAGGAAAATATAACAAACGACCATAAAATTTTACAGAGACAAACTAGAAATCACATGAGAAAACCTTTTTTTTACGAATAAGAAATATGATCTCCGGTGAGGGAGAAATTGTTTCGGCAATATGAACTAGGGTATTGTAAACACCCCAAATTTTCACTCACCTCCAGCATTTCCACCAAACACCATCACCCAGCCTCTGAAATCGCCGGAGGGCAAAATGGTCATTTTCTGAGCTCGGAACTTGCAAAAGTCCAAATTTCATCTACAACTCTCAAAATTTCTCTATTTTAGCTCAAATGTTCAAAATTCTACTACTAACAGGAGACGGGAATCTCCAAAGCCCGGTTCAGGATTACATTTCATAAGACATGTCATTATATAGCATTGCATGAGCATTTCATATCACTTTACTGCACAGCATGTCATTTCGAGATCCAGAACTCTCGATTTCAAAATTTTCAATCCAGATTCGAATTTTAACTATTTTCAAAATTGATTTCAAAACCCTAGGTCTTCAAAATTATCAATTCTTCCCATTTTACCCCCAGGGCTCTGAATTTCAAAATATTTCCTCAGGAAAACAATCTGGATAAATTTCATCTTAGATTTTGCCCTTTTGTCAAACAATTTCAAACATCATCCTTTTACAAAATCGCCCTACAGGGGCCAACTCTTTTCAAAATTTCTGTTTTACCAATTAGTCCAAATTTTTATGAAAATTCCAAAAAGAGGTTGTTTTTATTTCAATAAAAAAAGCAATGTGGGACCCACATTAAGGTGGTGTCACACAGACTTTTCTTTTGAAAAATTTGAATTTTGAAAAACCCAAAAATATAGGAGCCTTGTCCCCTCGATTGGCGCCACTTGTCCTTTCTCTCTCCTCCCATTTACCTGCCATGTGTCAGCATAGGGTTCACCTAGAGGTGGCGCCACATGTCACCTTCTCTCTTCTGCCATCCTTTGACACGTGTCAGTGTGGGACTACCTTAAGAAGCCGCCACATGTCATCCCATTTATCTGCCATGTGTCACCCTATCCATCCTGCGCCATGTGTCATTCCAAAGATCACCAGGAGATGCCAAGTGTCATAGGTTGTCCTGTCTAGAAAAAGTGGAGCTTGTCTCCTCTGAGGTGGTGCCACTTGAAGTGTGTCTCCTGCAGAGGACACGTGTCAACCTCTCCCTCCTTCAGAAAAAGTAGCCTGACACATGTCTCTCCCTACTTTTCTCAGAAAAGTAGGAGACACATGTCATCTCCAGCTTCCTTTAGAAAAAGTAGAAGACACATGTCACTCCCTGCTTTTCTCAGAAAAAGCAAGTGACACATGTCACCCTCTGCTCTTCTTAGAAAAAGCAAGGGACACGTGTCTCTCTCTGCTTTCTTCAGAAAAAGCAAGTGACACATGTCACCTTCTGCCTCCTTCAGAAAAAGCTAGAATTCAAATATTCAAACTCTAGGCTAGGTGGCGCAAATCCTGAACTTCACCTTTTCTATTTTGTGTGAGATGGTGCCACGTGTCCCTTTCCCTCCTTTTCCTCCCTCTTGCCACATGGCATTGTAGGAGCCACCCTGAGGTGGCGCCACATGTCCATCCTCCATTCCTCCAGGGCCAACCTCCATTTGAAATTCAAATTCTCCTCTGAGGTGGCACCATTTGAGAAGGCCTCTCCAGACAGCTGACACATGTACGCCACATGTCCAGACCTCCCTGCATTAGAAAAAGTAGAACCCCCCCCCCCCTCTGAGGTGGCGCATTCTGCTTATTCCAGTCCTATTCTCCTGCCACATGGCATTGTAGGAGCCACTCTAAGGAACTGCCACATGTCAATCTCTCCTTTCCTGCAGAAAAGTAGAATTTGAATTCCTTTGAGGTGGCACAGTCTGATTCTTCCACTCCTGTCCTTCTGACACATGTCAAGCACCTCCAGAGATGGCGCCACATGGCATGCTCCTACTGCTTTCAACTTTACACCTCAGAACACCTTTTGAGGTGGCGCCAATCCAGAGTCCCACTTGGCTTCAAATTTTATTTTTATTTTATTTTTAATAAAAGTAGCCCACCATGAGGTGGCGCCACCTGAGGACTCCCTACAAAAAGCAATTTTGAATTTCAAACTCCAAGAGAGCACCCTCTGAGGTGGCGCCATCTGGGAGCTTCCTGCAGAGAAAATCAAGCAAACCAAATTTTGAAAAATTTCAAATCCTGCTGAGGTGTCTCACCCACAAAATTCTCATTTTTTTATTTTCTCAAAAATCAAAATAGCACCCCTGAGATGGCTCCACATGGAGGGCTCAGATTGAGCCTGTTTGAAATTCAAATTTTTTTAGAAAATCTATAAAAACAAGGCTCCACGCCCAGCATAGGGAGACCATTTTGTGAACTTGAAAATTCGACCTAGCCTTCCTAAAAAAATCTGAGTTTTGCACTTTGGAGTTCACGCCCCTTTGGCTCAGGGAAGAAAGGTAGAGGGTCGATTTTGGTGAACCATCCGAAGCCTGGAGTGAAGGATGAAGGAAGCTCGTGATAGCCTCCCCTTTCAAGAGCTTCTACGCTGCGTAACGAAGCAAGGTACACTTCTTTTCCCCTTGATTTGATGCCATAATTCGATTCGGGAGTCGTTTGAAGAAAGAGCTCATCCGAGAGATGGATTGAGCTATTCTTGTAAAACGACATATATAAAAATATTTAATTATGCTTCCTTGATGATTTTTAACATTCATGCATTTAGCTAGGTTTAATTTGCATTTTATTTCATTCATTTAGCACATTTCATGAATTAATTAGGATTAATTTAGCATTTATTTCAATTCTGCTCATTTTCAGTAGGTCTCTGTTTTTGTCAGTCAGTCCACACGTCATTTCATGCATTTATTTTTTATTAAAAATCCCAAAAAAAATACGGAATGCGCCCTTAGGTGTCCCTAAAATTGTGCCAAAATTTCGAAAGCATTTGAATTTCTTTACTATGGTAAACATTCAAAATGGCCAGTCGGGTGTTGTTACCCGGGAGGCATTTTGAAAATCATTTGCCGATTTGTAAAATCGAGATCTCCCTCATGGGATATCTGATTTTCTATCCGAAAGATGTTCTGAACTTGAAAAAATGTCTAGTTTTTAACATGATTTTCTCAGAGTTTTTGGATTTTGTTTTATGTCTGAAAAAAATCCGAGAGTTCGGGACACGTGTCAGAGACGGATTTAGGCCTTTGAGATTTTGGATCGACTTAGGGCTATGGGTTATCTTTGGGTATTGCTCCAAATCCAAAACTGTAAAAATTGAAAGTTATTTATGAGGTGTCCTCTGTTTTCATCTGAAAGCCTGTGATTTTTAGAACAGTCGTGATACCTGTTTCGGATTTTTCTTGTCAATCTTCTGTTTGGTCACATTTGTCTGTTCTGTCAATTTAGGAATGAAAAGTTATATTTTTATCCATGTTTCTGTTGATCAAATGCCAAAGTCATTAACATAAAAGTTGTTCATGTAGGTGTCGTGAGTATCTATGTTAAATATCATAAATTTTCATGGCTGTTTTCTACTTTGTTAGCATTTTACATCAGATTAGGGTGATTTTTACCTCTGTCAGAACTAAATCTCTGTTATTGAACTCACCATGGCTCAAATCCCGAGGCTGTAAAAACCAAAAATGTTCCATTTTGGGTCCTTTAACAGTCTGCAAAATATCAGAAGTGTTCATGATGTAAATCTTGCATTATCATATTAAGCATTGCATTTGGTTCAGATCCATAGGCAAAATCCACCATTTTAGAATTCTCTTCAAATTTTAGCATTTAAATCATATCATTTCTTGATTTTTAGCATTTTAGGCTGTTTATCAGAGTAAGTAGATGCTTTATACCGAATTTGGAATCCATTTGAGGTTCGAATTAACCATAATATCAAAACAGGGTCTCGCAGGACCCGGATCCAAGCGAAATTCGTTATTTTGGATAAATTGCAAAATGCCAAATTATGATTTTACAACCTTAATGTGTTTAGCAGCATGTCATCATGCCTCATACTGCATTTCATCATCATTTGTTTCACCTTGAATTTCGAAATCTCAATTTTACCAAGTTTTCCTTGAAAAAAACCTGATTTTAAAGGTATAACTTTATAATTAGGGGTATTTTGGTCATTTTGACCACCATTTCGAATTTCAAACTATTTTACACTGAATTTTCTGTATTTTCATCATTTCAAATATCAAGGAATCATGAGAATAGGGTTCATATCCAATTAAATCCAATAATTTCATAATATTATTAGAAAATCTTGGAAAAAACCCACATATTTGAGCTAACCTTATTTCAAGTTTGGCAGGGACATTCAAAAGAAGGAGCTGAAGTCTGCAATTTCTTTTATTTCATTTATTTAGTGATGTAATAATGTAAATTTTGGAATAAGAGATTTACTTTTCTGCTTAGACTAGGATGCATATCATATAGTTTGAATTTATGCAATATCCTGCTTATATAATTCATGCATTTTTATTTCAAAAGCACTATGGATGTTCACGAATGGAACGTGCACCAACTCTTAGGGAGTTGATGAACTCGGTGGAATCCATATTTACGGCCCTAGTCGGAATATGGACGAGACCCAGATCCATCATCTTTCTACTAGTCACATTGAGCCTACACTCTTAGGCTATCTTAAAATGCACATCATATTTCTAAAGTTTTCAAAATCATGTGCATTAAATCAAATAAACTCTGAACATATTCATGGCCACAGTCAGAATATGTGAAGGATTTACTTTGACTTAATACACATTTTTCCAACAAATTTTCTTAGAAAATCTTTCAAAGTGCATTCATTCACTCATATCATTTGCATCATGAAATCATTGGTTTTTCCATGATTTTCTTAAGAAAACATCATTCTCAAGAAATCGATTTCTCAAGAAACTATGATTACTTTCCAAAATCGGTTTTCCCAAGTCAAGTTTTTCCACAGTTTTCCCTGGACAATGTTACTTTCTTAGGAGATTCAAAAGAGTTTTTCAATCTTTCTCCAAGATCAAAATTGATTTCCAAGTATTTCAAGGGTAAAATTCCCAGGATTTCAATTTCCCAAGTTTTGAATTTCCTTCTCCAATGAGTTTTCCTATAAATTTTCCATCATTTTCCTAAGAAAACTCTCAAAGTCCAAGTTTTCCTGAAAAGTGTTTCCCTTTTCAAATATTCACCTTTTTCTCAAGAATCACTTCTATTTTCCCAGGATTTTCAACTCTTCATGATTTTCCCACATTTTTATGAATTTTCTCGAGATTTCAAATCCTTTCCATCTGAGTTTTCCCGAGAAAATGATTTCCATCATTTGCCTTAGAACTATTTCCAACTCCAAAGGTTTTCTGAGCATGCATCATGTTTTCCCCAAGCTGCATTTTCCAAAATCTCATAGCACATGCCTGAATTCTCTGTGCATATAGGATAGAACACGATTTTGATGATTGAACTAAGTCAAGCACAATTTTGGTCCTTGGTTCGATTACCCCTGTTAAAGGCGGCAGGAACGGTCGAACCTCGTACCGACAGGTCGAGCCCCATCCCATGGATTTTCCCACAATTTTCAAAACGGAGGCGAGTATTTCAAAAACATTTTCCAAAATCCGGTCAAGTTTGAAGCGCGAAAGCGTTTCTCCCTCTCTCTTCCTCAAGGAAGGGAAGACGGGGAAAAATTTCGCGACGATAACAGGTATGAATCAAGACTATTAGTAAAGAAATATAGGTTCTGATTGTCGACTTTAAGAAAATAGAAATCATCGATGAAAATTTATAAAAATCACACAATAGAAAGTAAACATACAGACAGATAAGTGTCTTCTTATGGATTTTCAATCTGATTTTCAGTGAAGGATAAATTGCTCCGGCAAGTTGACCATGGCCCTGAACCATACCTGTCGGTTTAAGAAACACAAGTGTTGTTGTTGGGTTAATAAAAAATAGAAATTCACAGTAGAAATTTATAAAAATTTTACACATTGAAGTATACATCCTGATTAGTACGTTGCTTTTTTTGGATCATCTATACGATCTCGGGTGAGGGAGATATCACCTCGGAAAGATGCTCTTGGATTTTCACAACGTTTTCCTGACTCAGAAAATAGGTTCCGACTTTGATTTTTGAACATAGGGTTACAAACCTCAAAACTTCCAAATTTTTTATTGAGAACCATAGAAATACACATGATTTCACCATAAAAATTTCAGATTTTATTAACGAATATAGACTGGTGAAATAATTGTACTAACAGATGGCCAGATTTGCAAATATGGAATCTAAAACCCTAGAACGAAATAAAATTATTTAAGCATACTAAAAACATAAAAAAATGTGTAAACAATTATATGAATCGTGATTTAATGCATAAACAACTAAAATAAACATAAATATGATGAAATAAAAAAAATCAGGGAAGCATGGCTGAGACTTTGGTTTAGCCATTAAAAGAGGGATTCGACCTATAGAAAGGTCGAATCTCGATCTTTTTCAGGCATTTAACATAATAAATGAATTGCCAACGATTTTAACAGATAAAAAACATGTAAAACACATTAGATAATCTATAGATCATCATTTTGAATCGTGGATCATGGGCCTTGAACAAAAAAAAAAAGAAAAAAATCCAACACATAGGGGGCAACAATGATGGAAATACATAAAAAAATAAAAATAAAAAAAGAAGGAAGAAGGGGAGATCACCTTGGTTGCAACAATGGAGGAGGAAGGAGGGCTGAGAGAGAGGAGAGGAATTCAATTAGAGAGGGAGGATGGGCCGTTCAACTCCCCTATAGCCCCTATTTATAGTTTTTTTCAAAGGCTTAATTAGAAAGTTTCGATTTTATCGAAACTCTCTTAATTATTTAAGAGCTAAATCAAATGGGGGGCAATTTTCTTAGGGACTTCTAACCTAAACCAAACATTAATTAACTAACCTAATTGAGTCCTAATTAACCTCTGAAAATCTCAAATGTGGCGGCACCCACTGTGGGCCCACATTTGGTTTTTAAAACTCTAATTAAAAGTTAAAAACCAAAGTTAAAATGCTAAGCAAAAATGGAGTTTTAAAATCGACTAACCTTTGACTTTTCAAACTTCTAATTTAAGTAAAACACTTACTTGACCTAAACTAACCTAAACACCTTCAAATATGGCACCACCTATTGTGGGCCCCATTTGAATTTTCAAAAAAATGATTTTTAAAAGGGAGAAAATAAAGGGGTTAAAAATGATATTTTTAAAAAACTTCAAAAAGACACCTAGACCTACTAATATTTTTGGTATTTTTGAAATATGTAAAACATAATATGAAATTAAATTGAATAAAAATGGAAAAATTAAGGTTTGCACCCCTTTAGGGTGGGCCCCACTTGAAGAAAGTTTTAAAAATTAGAATTTAAATTGAAAATCAGGTTTAAAATGAATCAAGATTGTTTTACTGAAGAAAATGTTTTTGAAATAAGGAATATAAAGCTCTAGGAGATGACCAAATGGCAAATGTTGATTTAAAACCCAGGTTTTTGAAATTGATTTCGAAATAAGGTTTTAAAAATCAAATCTGAATGCGGTATTTTGAAAACGAGAGTTCTAGATGTCGAGAATGATATGCAATAAAATGACATGAAATGGTAAGAAATTATATGAAATGGCATGAAATGACATGCAAAATGCAAACCCTAGATGAGGGATTTGAAGTCTCAGGCCCTTGGTAGAGACATGGAATTAACAATTCCTATCCGAGGATGAAAATTGAGTATCAGATATAAGATCCAATATTAGATCCGATCCAAATGTGAATTGGGTCTCAGATATAACTAAACTTTTAGGAAAAGGAATTGATTCGAGCCCAAATTAGCAATTATACCAGCTTGATAGATGATAAAATTGATTTTCTGAATGAAAATGCTCTGATAATGATTTTGCCTCTGCAAGTCATAGAGTGACACTGGAAACAAGGTTTGAACTGGTCTCGACTGGTCTACATTGAATCCTAGGGTTTCTAAACTCAGAGGAACTAAGAAAATACTGACACAACTAAAATTTTAGGCTAAATGATCAAGAAATTGTATAATTCTCAGAGAAATGGTGAGAAATGCACACTAGAGTGGAGTGAACCACAGAAATGCACTGGGTTTGAGCTAGAATGAAAGTCAGAAATACTGAGGTGAACTAATTTTAGAGCTCAAACACTAGCTCAACTGACAAGGGTTAACTCAATTTCAGTTGAAATGAGCTGAAATCGGCTAAAATAGACTCTGACACTACGGGAAAAGGAATTGAGTTGGAACTGGAGCACTTGAACTCCTGGTGAGCTAAAGTTAAACACAAGGGAACATGATTGACTGGATTTGACTGACTCAGAAATAATTGACTACAATTTGAGCTAGAATTGTGCTCATTTCTCGAGAAATGAGCTGATTTCAATTGAAATGGTCATAAATGAATAGGATTCACTCATCGTGACCTCAGAGGAGCTAGAAATGATAGACATTCTAACTGTTCTAAACTTAAAATGAGCTTGACTGGATCTAAATGACAGAGATCTAAGGTTACCTAAAGGTAAAATGATAGTTTTTCTGACAAAATTAGGTGAAATGATACCTAAACTGGGACAAACTTAGGGTTAGAATCCTACACTAACCTACAGGGGTTGGCATCTGCCGAAAGGGGGTGTTTGAAGATGAATGAGGAAAATTTGGAGTATTTACATCGACCCAGACTAACTTGATCAAACTGGACCTAGATTAAGTCTGGTCTAGATCAAACCCAATCCAAGCAAGGAACTGAGACCCTGTCAGACCCAACTCGCTCTTATTCGGTCAGAACCACATTGGTCAACCGAGTCGAGTCTGAAATAGTTGACCATACCCAGACTTGACTGAACTGAACTGAGTCAGTCTTGGTTAGACCCAATCCTGTATGAGTTCACACCCAAACTAGTTCGGTATGACTGAGTCAAATCAGTTCAGTCCGAATAGGTTCGATTCGGATACCGATATAATCGATTCTTTTATTTATTGAGTTCGGTCTAGGTGCGACCGAGACTGCTTGGTTTGGTCTGGGTCACACCCAGACCGACCTTGACTCAGTAACTAGGTAAAAAGTGTAAAAGGGGCACAACCCCTTCCCGACCTTCCCCTCTCTGCTGCAGAGGATCAGCAACCAGAGTTGCCCTTCTATCTCTCTCTCAGCAACAAGGTCGATCGCTATGACTGTTGGCTTGGTTGTCTCTATTTTTTTTCTTCTGCAACTTGTCAGCTGCCATAGTTGTCGGCCTTCTAAACAAACAAAAAAATGGGGAAGAAGAGATAGACAATGTACCTATAGTGGTCGCTGGAGGCAGGTTTTGGTAAGTCTCTCCCCCTCTATCTGCAGCTCTCTTTCTCATTTTTTTTTCTTTTCCCTCACACTCTCTCGCTCTCTGTGTATCGAGGGGGCAGAAAGGCTCATCGTGAGGGCTCTTTATTGAGCCCTCATGGTGGGTGAGGATAAACCTCACCCCACCTGGCAATCGTGGGGGGTGAGTTTATCCTCACCTCCTTGCAATGATAATGGGGGAAAGGCAGTTTCAAAACTGGGGGAATTGTCTTCTCCTATTCTTCTCATTTTTTTTACCTTACCCACTCGACGAACTCGTCAGGTGGTTTTACACTGTATCAGAAGAAGTTGCATCAACCCCTTCTTGGAATCATGCCAGCAGATATGAAATAGAAATATTAGGATATATTGGACAGACAAGCACTAGGAGTTGATCGATTGACGTTGGTCTAAAACATCACATTCAACATAAAAAACTTGAAGTCCACGGTTGGTCTGATAAAGGCGCTCTCAAACATGTACGAGAAACTATCAACATCGAATAAGGTATTTCTTATATGCCATTTGTTTAATTTGAAGATGGTCGAAGGTGCCTTTATTGCAGATTACAACAATGACTTTAATGTCATAATGAGTTACTTGAGTTTGGTGGACATCAACTTTGAAGATGATGTTCGAGCATTGATTCTATTGTCCTCTCTGTTGGATAGATGGGGTGCGACTGTAACTATTGTGGGTAGTTCTTCTGATTTAAACAAGCTAAAGTTAAAAGAAATCCAAGACTTGATTCTAAGTGAAGATATTCATAGAAGGGAATCAAGTAAATCCTCGAGTTTTGCCTTGAACATTGAAGGAAGAGGAAGAACAATTCAACAAGGTCAAGGTCATAGCAGGTCTAAGTCTGCGAGAAAGAGTCAATATAGACCCTGAAATAAGTAGGAGGGACCCAATTGCTGGAACTGTAGGAAGAAAGGGCGTTCAAAGGGACTATAGGGTATCTAAGAAACATAATAAAAAATAGAATGAACAGTCTCCCAATATAGCAACAACAAAAGTTCTTGATGCTCTAATCCTCAGCATTGAAAACCCCATTGAATCTTGGATCTTGGATTATGGAGCATCCGTTCACTCCACACCATGCAGAGAATGTATGAATAATTATGTTCCTAAAAAATTTAGAAAGGTTTATCTGGATAATTGTGATCATCGCAAAATTTTTCCTTTCTTGTGGTTTCTCTCTCTTCCTTCTCTTTTCCTTTTCTGACATCTATTTGCCTCCTTTTTGAAGGGAGAAAAGTAAAAGAAAGAAAAGAAAGAGAGAAAAGAAAAGAAAGAAAGAGAGAAGAGGAACTCTTTTGCGGGGTTTCACTTGACCTTAATTTGAAAATATTTAGCAAATAACTCACCTCCGTTTTGAAATATATTGCGGGAAAAAATGGGGAGACAAGATTCGCTCATCGGTACGAGGTTCGACCGTTCCTGGCGCCTTTACCAGGGGTAATCGAACCAAGGATCGAATTTATGCCTTTTGCTTTGCCTAAATATTATCTAAGAATTCATTCTAAGTCTTAAAGATGCACAAAGAATCATGTTTGTGCAATGCAAGGATGTATGCTCTTTTGAAAGGTGTTTTGAAAATTTCCAAGTTTTTCTGAGATAGACTTGATAATGAACTGAAGAAATGGTTGAATTTAACTTAGGACTTTGAGATAGATCAGAGAAGTTCTAAGTCTTTGAAATAATCAGAGTTGGGAAAATAAATTTCAATTTTGAAAAGAAAGATTTGAAGATGAGAGATAAAGAAATGAGGCTTCAAAGTCAGAAATGGACTTTGAAGTTGAATTTGAGTTTTAAACTTGGATTTAGGAAAGGAAATGAATACTTGGAATGGAATTGAATTTCAAATTTCAAAGTTTGAAATCAGGATGGATCTAAGAAATCCAAAATAGAAATGAATTTAAGAAATCCAGATGTAGTCTGTAAATGGGCTTAGATTTGAAATCTGGAAATGAAATGGAACTGGATTTGAAAGTTGGAAATGGTAAATAGTTTTGTTTACACCCTGACTATGGCCATTGATGTAAATCATCAACTTAGGATCAATTACCTCTTATGACATGGTGCACGTGCCATTCGTGTTTCACCATTGTGAGATTTTGGAAAATAAAGGTAAAAAGCATGGAAATAAACAATTTATGATATTAGCAATGCTCATTCATTCTATCTAAAACAGGAAATATAAATTCTCATTAGGTTCTAATTGTTACAACACATGAAATTGAATTTATAATTCCAAGTAATGATATTTTCCACATATTCCCTGCACAACACTTGATTAGTAAAGAAAATGGAGAAAATTTGTGTATCATATAGATATTAATGGTAAAAAAATGCTCACATGCTAAGGTATTTAAGATCTAAAGTATGGAAAAGTGATATATCTATGTACACATATACACACATGTATGTATATATGCATATCTATGTATATATATATATATATATATATATATATATATATATATATATATATATATATATATATATATATATATATATGTGTGTGTGTGTGTGTGTGTGTGTATGTATATTCATATATATCTATATATATACAGATGGTGAATAGATCTTCCTTCAGCAGTTGGAGTTATCTTTTTCGAATACGTGACTTGGTAATCCCGAGAGACACAGGCAGTAGCTAACTTCATTGGGACCAATTTTTGAATTGCTAAGACTTGTTGAATTGTGAGCTTCCCTTGCAGTAGCTGCAAGACCTCCAGCTTTCGTGCTCATGGATTCAAGACATCAAGGAAGACAGTAAATGTGATAATCTATATACATGTATAAGAAAACATAGAAGGCAAGCACTTGGGTCAATGAGATAACACGGCTCACGATATTGAGATCTCATATAAAACCAGAAAATTTAGCCTGCAAGGTACACATGTAGCCTGTTAAATGAAAGAATAATGATCAAACGCAAAAAGAGAAGAACAAAATGTAATAAGAATAGATTGAATCCAGTACTCAGCATATTAACATGCAAGATTGATGTAATTACCTGTACTGATATAATCTGATGTTCACAGATCACCCTTTGACAAATGAATTTTACAAACTATCACAATAGCTTAGTGAGGTATTTTTAGCAGCAAATTGACTCTCTGTGAGTCAATCTTTGCTACTTGGCTCCAATTAGATGAAATGATGATAAGTGGAGTGGCACAGCTGAACTTTTGTTGCAGCAAACATAACCCCAGGTAACTGGATGTGGAGATGGAATGATGGCAAATAGGTATAAGATGGTTACAACAAAGGAAGATGACATCTGCTAAAAGTGGAAGTAGCATGAACATGTGTTGCATAGCACTAATTATGCAGTCAATGTATGTTATGTTTTGATGCTTAGATATCATACCTACACTAAATGACAACTCTACGGATCATAACATTGATGCAAGTTATTGAAGATGACAAATACTTACTAATATTAGATTCACTATCAACATATATCAATATGACTATCGAGCACAGACTATCTAGTAAGGATCAATACCCCTACTGTTAATACGATATGTAATTCAATTGACTTATCAACACTAATCATTTAATCTCATCATTTATCTAAAAAAACAACATATAATATCTGATACAAACAACAACAAACAACAAACAACTACGCCTTCATCCCAAAACAATTGGGGTCAGCGATATGAACCAAAAAAGAAATTCATTTTGGGTCTTCCACATGAATCCTTTTCCTCCAATCATTTCTATCCAACGCCATGTCCTCGGTGAGGTTCAAAGCATTCATATCCTTTCCTATCATCTCCATCCAAGTCTTCCTAGGCCTACCCCGACCTCTTTTAACTAATATATTTTCCCATTTCTCCAACCTTCTAACTGGAGCATCATTAGGCCTTCGCCGAATATGTCCAAACCACCGTAAACGATTCTCTCGCATCTTATTTTCAATGGGTGCAACACCTACCTTCTTACGTATCTCTTCGTTCCGAATCTTATCTTTTATTGTATTTCCACACATCCATCTAAGCATCCGCATCTCAGCTACACTCATTTTTTGAATATGATGTCTCTTGGCAGCCCAACATTTCGTACCATATAGTAAAGCGGGTCTAATAGTCGTCCTATAAAACTTTCCCTTCAACCGCAATGGCATTCTACGATCGCACATCACTCCAGTAGCACTTTTCCATTTCATCCACCCAACCTTTATCCTATGATTTACATCTCCATCAATTTCTCCATACTTTTGAATGATGGATCCCAAATATTTGAAATAATCATTCACCGGTATATCTTGCTCACCAAGCTTCACTACACTCCCATCACTACTTCGTTGCTTACTAAACCGACAATCCATATATTCAGTCTTACTCTTACTCAACTTAAAACCTCTAGCTTCCAATGTTTGTCTCCATAATTCTAACTTAGCATTAACCCCAGCTCTAGACTCATCAATCAAAACAATATCATCAGCAAACAACATACACCACGGTACATTTTCTTGAATTGATCTCGTAAGCTCATCCATCACTATTGCAAATAGGAAAGGGCTTAAAGCAGATCCTTGATGTAACCCAACCGTTATCGGGAAATTGGTTGACACCCCTCCACAAGTGCGGACATTGGTTACTACTCCTTCATACATATCTTTAATTATACTAATGTACTTGAGAGAAACACATTTCTTCATCATTGTCCACCAGAGAACGTCCCTAGGTACTCTATCGTATGCCTTCTCTAAATCAATAAAAACCATATGCAAATCTTTGTTCCTCTCTCTATATCTTTCAATAATATCTGATAGCCAACAAAAAAAAAAACAGTCTCTGATCCAAACATTATATCTTTTGAAATACGTGAAGCTTCAGATTGATCTGGCCATGCGTTTGTTAGCAGGAATAACATTTGCCAAAATAGTGACCACCCACTAAAATCTAGATATCTTAACATTTGCGTTTAGATATTCAGATGTTCATTGCTTTTGCAAGGTCAAAATAGTTTGACAGGTTGGATTCACCAACCAGAACCTGATTAACACGACCACGCACAACTCCTTAAATGCCGAGCCCCTACTCTCCTTAACCAGAATTCCACTTGAAACTTTTATCAGAATGTTTTGTCATTAAGTTCAATGTCAACATACTGTTGGTACAGGGCCGTAGACATGTAATTGCTGTGACGACCACAGAGGTATTTATGCAGATCCTAGATATGAAATGGGATGATCGACTATCCTGATCCTGAACACGGAGAAAAAAAAAATAGAATTGCCAAGCATACCTTACTAAGGAGTGGTAATGTCGATGGTCAAATTCAATTAAACAGTTGACCAATGGGCAGATGAGAGGATGCCAATGAGATTATACCGTAGCTAGGATTCGATTGGGAGAGAAGGGTGTTGTTGATGTATACACCGCAGGCTGATGCTCCTTTGTCTATTGTCCTTAGGGCTGAAGCTCTTTGAGTCGAAATCAAGAGAACCAAGGTGAAGCAGAGAGATCGATAATGGATGGCGAGGCAGATCAGCAGGAAAAAAAACTTGATGCCCTGAAGCTAAGTCGATGGGTATTAGCAAGGAAAGTGGATGATGAGAGTCACCGATGCCGAATGTGTGGAATGGCCTCCTTTTTAAAGATGAAGGAGAAAGCTCCAGAAGGGCTTTCGTTAAAGATGGAGGGTTTGGAGAGAAGAAGTGTGCCAAGCCGTTGGCGATCGAGGGTTTTTGAGTGGGGTGACGAAGATGGGTGATGGAGACGATAGGTGAACGAAGTCGTTGCAGATGAAGGGCGGATGAGAAGCATGCGATCGGGAAGCCGTGGAGGAGCTCCATGGCTTCTAGAGGGTTCGGGCGAGAGAGAGGGTTTCGGTCAGAAACAGAGAAGGCCTCCACAACCCCTGAAAATCGATTTTCGCTAAAAAGGTCTTTTATAAAAAATTTCAAAAAGCCGGTCCTCTTTTAAAGATTTTTGCCAAAAACTGGTCTTGGTTAAAAGAATTTTTTTCAAAAAAGTTTTTTTTTTCAAAAAACTGATTTTGTTTCTTTTCTCCATTTTCTATATATATATATATTGATATTTTTGGAATAAAATCCTAAAATTTGCAGAAAAACAAGGAGCTAAACTTTTTTTTTTGTATTTTTGAAGAAATATTTACAAAAGAAGGTTTCCAAGGCTATTTTGGGAAAAAATTTCCAAAAATGGGTTTTGACTCCGGTTTTGAGAAAATATTCGAGTTTTTTTGAAACTCGAATCGAGAAATACAATGTGATGGATCCAAACAGATATCGGATGGACTGTCCGAGCTATTTAAAAATTATTTTTGGTATTTTCTGTGATTTTAATTCCAAAGTTGGACAACGAGACTCAGGTTTGGATCTGGACAATGGATCCGGATCTGAAATCAAGTCAGCCATATAAAATGAATTTAATTTTAGTAAAACTTGGGAAATGAACTAGAATTTAGATTTAAAAATGACTCATTTGCTCAAAAGATGAATTTAGGGGCAAGAAAGGGATATTTAAAAGAATTTGAAAAATTTGGGGTGTTCACAGATGCCCCTCTTTGCTACTAAGCCGGTTGAAAGCCGAGCTTAGTGGCAAAGATAACACTCCAAATTTTGAAAAATGCCTCAGTCAGCAGATCTGAACTTGGTGTTGAAGAATTTATTTGAACGACATGGCTTTTTAGGCTTAAAACCTTATCCTGAATGGCTTGGGGGGGACGAAATCTTCGAAAATGATATGACTGAATAATAGAGATGAGGAAATCATGACGGGACTTTGGGTGAAGATCCCGACATGATGAAAGATAAGCATTTTGATCAAGTCTCATGGGTGAGACAAGATCAATCTTTATGGAATGAGTCAGGCTTAGCCCTTAACCTGGATGGGACAAAGATATATCAAGATAATTTGGATGGGGAAAGGAATATAAGTGGACCTCGATGGGACATTTCTGAGAGAAATGCCTCGTGAGATTAAACTCAAGCATGATCCTTTCCTGGATGGATGTATAGAGAGTATGGATTCCCTTGCGGGGAAAACCATGATGGGACGGGAGGATTACCTCGTCGAAACGAGGTTCAAGTTTAATCCAAACCTGAACGGAAGGTACCTCGCGGAACGAGGTTCAGGCTTCACCCTTATCCTGAAAGGAACGACCATATAGGATCCTCGAACGAGGAAGCTGTGATGGGACTTTCGGGGTTTGGACGAACAAATCCGAAAGGGGTTTTTGCGAGAAGAGTAAAACAAGGGATTCTTTAAAGCTTGAAAGAGGGATGATCTGGGGCGTCTCATTGCTGAGACTAAATCAGCTTTCTAAAAACAGATGACCTCTCACAGAAGGTTTTGGGTTAGACCTCGAGGAGCGAGGTAACAGGTTTAATCCTTAGCCTGAATGGATACAGGATCCTCGAAGAGCAGGGAAACTGTGATGGGACAACGAATGCATCACCAAAGCGAAATTCAGGTTTAACCCTTGATTTGAGTGGGGGGGATCGCACGAAGTTCTCAAATGAAGAAACCATGGAAGGACTAGAAAGGATATCTAGTCGAAATGAGACTCAGGTTTAACCCTAACCTGAACGAAAAGATACATCGTGGAATGAGGCTCAGGCTTAACCCTAAACCTGAAAGGGGCGACCATACGGAATCCTTGGATGAAGAAACCATGATGGGACCTTCGAAATTTGGACAAACAAATCCAGAAGGGGTTTGCGAGAAGAAAAAAACAAGGGATTCTCTAAAGCTTGGAAAGGGGATGATCTGGGGCGTCTCATTGTTGAGACTAAATCAACTTTCTAAAAACAAAGACCTCTCGCAGAAGGTTTGGGTGATACCTCGAGGAGCGAGGTAACAGGTTTAATCCTTAGCTTGAATGGATACATAATCCTCGAAGAGCGGGGAAACTGTGATGGGACAACGAATGCATCGTCAAAGCGAGATTCAGATTTAACCCTTGACCTGAGTGGGGGGGATCGCACGAAGTTCTCAAATGAAGAAACCGTGGAAGGATTAGAAAGGATATCTAGTCGAAATGAGACTCAGGTTTAACTCTAACCTGAACGGAAAGATACCTCGTGGAACGAGGCTCAGGCTTAACCTTTAACCTGAAAGGGGCGACCATACGGAATCCTTGGATGAAGAAACCATGATGGGACCTTCGGAATTTGGACAAACAAATCCAGAAGGGGTTTGCGAGAAGAGAAAAACAAGGGATTCCCTAAAGCTTGGAAAGGGGATGATCTGGGGCGTCTCATTGCTGAGACTAATTCAGCTTTTTAAAAACAGACAACCTCTCGCAGAAGGTTTGGGTGATACCTCGAGGAGCGAGGTAACAGGTTTAATCCTTAGCCTAAATGGATACAGAATCCTCGAAGAGCGGGGAAACTGTGATGGGACCTCTAGACTTCGCACAACAAGTTTAAGAGGGGTTTGCAAAAGAATAAAAATGGGGGTTCCTAAAGCTTGAAAAGGGGTTGTTCTTGGGCGCCTCATTGTGAGACTGAAAATAGCTTTTGACGATAACAGACCTTTTTGCAAAAAGTTCAGGTTTAACCCTTATCCTGAGCGGAAACTGTCTATGGCGGGATAGTGGGGAACGCAGGGAAGCGTGCGAATCTGAGAGCGCTCAGATCAGACGGAAGGAAAGAACTTTTCAATCCTAAGGAGGGATGACGTCAGGATACATCAAAACGAACATCAAGTTCTTGCTTTATGTTGGGATAATAAGAAAGTATTGCCAATAAGATGCCAAAAATTGTAGTTGATCTAAAATGATTGAATTGTTCATGAAAATATCACCTCTTTATACCTAGAGTATTATCTCCAATTGGGCTAACTCTATAGAATCAAGAGTCAAATTCAAAATTTGTTGTTGTTGAGTTTCTTTAAGGAAGATATCAATTTCCCTGATATGAAAAGAGAGGAAATATTCTTAGCTTCATAAAAGCAATTGAGTGAAAAGACATTGATAAAAGAATTTCACACAGAAAAAGATGATTCCTGGCAATTTCGGGCAGTTTGATATCCTGGCATTTCCCATGATGATCTTTTTGCACTCTTTTGAGTCATGGAGCTTTCTTGGGCTTTTACATCATCCTTCATTTTGGAGATGTCTTGACTTTTCTCTCTTTTTCGAGGAAGGGTACGTAACAAACTCCTTCATCTTGGAGATGTTCCGATCCTTCTTTTTCTTTCTTAGGAATTAGGCTAATGATATTGGTTCATTGGTCAAAATCTCTAGGTGATAGCAGAAATCAAATATCTTTTAGGGTTTGTCGGTAGGTCCATAACACTCGCCTTCATCTTGACGGTGATCTGAACTTTCCCTAGAAGGATCCTTCACAAACTCCTTCATCTCGAAGATGATCCAAATCTTCTTTGGCCCCGGAGATCTAGCTCGCATTTTTCATCTTCATCTTGACGATAATTAAGAGATCCCTTTTTGCGGATATTTGATTGCAGCTTTGAAGAACTGAGGATATATGAATTGGGTAGGGTTTTTTTTACTGCCTAGGATATTTCCACTGTCTTACTGCCAAGAGAATGATCTTTAAGAATGTGTCATAGCTATGATCAATATCAGTTCACTTATGGCTTTTCAACATCATTGAATTTTCCTTTGCCGGTCATATCGAAGATTTTTGTTCATCCTCTTGGTTGACTAACAGAAAAAAGCTTGAATTCAGTTCTTATTTCGCAAAAGACTTGCTCCTTTGGAAATAATACTAAAGGTAGTTTTGAGGTAATTCCTTTTATATGATGAAAACTTTGAGATCAACAATGACTTTTGATAGCAAATTGGCAAAATATTCTATAGATCCTTAATGAGAGTAATTGCTTGATATCGATTCGACACGTCCGTGACAAAATTCTCCTCTCTTTTTCCCCAAAAAGACACACTCGGGCTTAGCCCTTACCTGAATGAGAAGTTGGAAATACTCATCTCTTCCCCCAAAGAGGAGGTGTTTGCAAAACGGAACTTTCTAAGAGAAATTAAGTTTTCGTCAAAACTCCCTATCTCTAGGCTTCTCTTATGAAAAGGCGGCCGAAAAACAAAGTTGAGAAAATATCGCAGAGGAACGAGTCCATCACACTCTCCCTAGAAGAGGGTCCTCTGTGAAGGGGTTGGCCAAAGATGAGAAAAATGGGGGCCACAAAAAGAAACGAGCTTTCGTCGAAGCTCTCCCTAAAAAAAAAGGGTTCTTTTGTGTAAAGTTGGTTGTTGTTTTGCAAACTATTCGCGAAGAAAATGAGTCCCTTCAAACTCTCCCTGGAAAAGGGTTCTTGCGAACGAAAGATAGTTGCATGCGAAAGGAACGAGCTCCCTCGAACTCTCCCTGAAGAGGGTCCTTCGCAAGAGAAAAATGATTGATTTTTTGATAAAATGATGACCCGAAGGTCGAAATTGAGAATTTAGAGCTTGAATGATGATGATTAGTTAGTACAAAGACTGAACCGGGAGGGCTAATTGATCAGTCAGCCAGACACTAGCACGAGCGCTAGATGTACCAGCATGAGCATTGGATTTGAAGATGTACCAACACGAGCACTGGGTTTTGAAAAATACACCAGTACAAAAACTGGATTTCAAAAAATGCCCCAGTACGAGCGTTGGGTTTTCGAAAATGCACACCAGCACGAGCACTGGGTTTTCGAAATGCACACCAGCACGAGCGTTGGGTTTTCGAAGGTGCATACCAGTACGAGCACTGGTTTTTTAAAATGCATACCAGTACGAGCATTGGTTTTCGAATGGAGAGTTGAAAACGAGACCGACATTCGAAAATACTTGAGAATTTAAGCGAGAATGATTGTCAGTGTTTCAGGATTATCCCTTATCCTGAAGGGGAAGTTCAGGTTTGTCCCTTAACCTGAAAGGGAAAGCAAGGAGAAAATTTTGGTCCAATACGAGCATTGGATCAACAGGGGAAGTTTGAGTCGGAACTCAAGAAAATAAGAATATATAAAAGCGAAAATCCGAGTCAGAACCCGATTTTTCAAAATAAAAGAATAAGTGAGAATCGGGCTTGAGAACTTGAATTCTCGACGGAACGATCGGTTCCAACATGAGTGTTGAATTCGATAGGAAGTCCGAGTCAGAACTCGAAATTTCAGATGCCATATAAAAAAGGAAAAAACCGAGTCGGAACCCGGATCTTTAAAATAACAATAATAAAAAGGAAAACCCGAGTTTGAAAACTCGAATCTTCAACGGAACGATCTGTTCCAACACGAATGTTGAATCCGATAGGAAGTTCGAGTCGGAACTCGAAACTTCAAATGCCATATAAAAAGGAAAACTCGAGTCGAAACCCGGATCTTTAAAATAATAAAAAAAAGGAAAACCCGAGTTTAAAAACTCGAATCTTCAACGGAACGATCGATTCTAACACGAATGTCGAATCCGATAGGAAGTCCGAGTCGGAACTTGAAACTTCAAATACCATATAAAAAGGAAAACCCGAGTCGGAACCCGGATCTTTAAAATAATAAAAAAAGGAAAACCCGAGTTTGAAAACTCGAATCTTCAACGGAACGATCGGTTCTAACACGATTGTCAAATCCGATAGGAAGTCCGAGTCGGAACTCAAAACTTCAGATGCCATATATAAAAAGGAAAACCTGAGTCGGAACCCGGATCTTGAAAACAAAAATGAAAACAAAAACAAAGACAAAAACCTGAGTCGGAACTCAGACGGGAAAGAAATAATTTCTACCCAAGAATCGGATTTTCGACAGAGTGACAAAAGCACGAATAGATTCCGACGATGAGGATGAGGAACTTATTCAAGATCCTTGGTCCAAGATGGCCTAAGATTTGAATTTTATTTAGGATGGCTTCAGGATTATCCCTGGTCCTGAAGAGAATTTGGGTAAAAATTGAAAAGATTGATAGATATTGATAAAGGAAGAAAAGGATTGATAAAGGAAATAAATTAATGAGATTTGACAATAAAGATTTAGTAGGAATTGACAGAAATTCGAGGAAAAATTGATGATAGAAGAATTTAGGATTGTCCCCTATTTCAAAAGAAAATAAAGGGGCTTGCGGGACGAGGTTCAGGTTTTTATCCCTTAACCTGGAAGGGAGATACCTCATTGAAACGAGGCATCAGGTTTGTCCCTTAACCTGAAAGGGTTGATAAAGATTGATAAAAATTGGTAAAATTGATAAAAAGATGATAAAACTTTGACAAAATTGACGAAATTGACAAATAAATTGATGAAAACTTGATTAAATTGAAGAATGAAATCAATGCAATTTAACAAAAGATAACAAGATTATCAGAAAAGTTGATAAGATTTTTAGAAAAAGATTAGTCTGATCCAGCCTGCATATGATGAAGGAAGACAAAATATAGATCAAAATAAAAATGCCCCAGTATCAGGGAGAAGAATGTCAGAATTAAATAGAAGATTATCGCTTTATTGAAAGACTTTTGAAGAGTACAAAAGGCTATGATGAACAATTCAAGTGTAAAATCTCTTTAAATGTAAAGCATTAATAGAATCTGGCAGTTCCACTCCATCTGTGTTGATCAGGCGATAGGAATTGCGAGGCAGCGCTTCCTTAACCACATAACAGTCTTCCCAATTGGATGACCACTTGCCTCATGGCCGATGCTTGAGATGAGCTGTTGATATGAGCACAAGATCATTAACTCAAAATCTTCTCTCAATAACTGATTTGGCGTAGTGCCGAGCTATCCTCTGACGATAGGCCTGAGCGTGCTCTGCCGCATTGAGCCTTTTCTCATCTAACAGATCAAGTTGTACCAACCTCTGTTGTTGATATTGATCAAGCGGAAGTTCGATGAGCGATGCAAATTTGAGTGCGGGCTTCTGAACGTGGAGAGGTAATACTACCTCGGTCTTGTAAACGAGCTTTGAAGGAGTAGCATTGGTTGGGGTCCGAATGGTGGTTCGGTATGCCCAAAGTGCATCGTGTATCTTCTCATGCCAATCGCGGCTTGTTTCCACAGTTCTTTCTAGAATGCAGATCAAAATTTTGTTGGTGGCCTCTGCCTGGCCATTTTCTTGAAGATAGTAAGGAGCAGAGAAGTGATGATGAATCATAAACTTTAAGCAGAAGGTCTTCATCCTCTCATTCTTGAAATGACTGCCATTGTCTGACACAATATCAAGTGGGATGCCAAAGCGACAAAGAAGATTCTTGTGAATAAACGAAACCACATGTCGGCCTTCTACTGTTCGCAGGGTTACAACTTTGACCCATTTGGTGAAGTATTCTGTAGCTGCGAGGAAATATCGATGGCCATTAGAAGCCGAAGGAGTGATTGGGCCAACTACGTCGAAGGCCCACATCAAAAAGGGCCAAGGAGAGACCACATACTGTAAGTATGTGGCAGGCACATGAATGGAAGGTGCGTGCATTTGACATTTGACGCACTTCCTTATAAATTGATGGCAATCCTGCTGCATGGTTTTCCAGTAATACCCTGCTCGGATGATTTGCTTGACGAGTGTTTGGTAGCCGATGTGACCACAAATTCCCTCGTGTGCCTCTCGGACAACTTCCATGGCTTCATCCTTATCTAAGCATCTAGCATACTCAGAACTGAACCCACGACGGTAGAGAATATTGGCAAGGATGAAATAACGGGCTGACATGCGCTGAATTGCGTGTTGCTCCTTTCTTGGCATTTCCGATAGAAATTCACCAGTTTCAATGAAATTTTTGATGTCTTGGTACCAAGGCTTCTCTTTATGAGTGGCTTGGTTCACTTGCTCAGTTGGAATGTAGGCAGGTTTATCAATTCTGCCGATCTCGAAGGAACGACAGAATTCACTATCTTTAAAAGACAAAATGGAACCCAGACAGGCTAGGCCATCTGCTATATGATTGTACTCCCTCTTGACATGGTTGAGCTGAAATTCTTCAAAGTTGCCTATGAGAGCTAAGGCAATCTTTTGATAAAGGGATCAACTTTGAATCCTTGACTTGCCATTCGACATTAACTTGGCTTATAACAAGCAATGAGTCGCCAAAGGCATGTACTCTCTTGACATCAAAGTCTTGCAAAATCTTGAGGCCTTGTATTAGAGCTTCATACTTGGCCATATTGTGGGTACATTAGAAGTCGAGCTTGAGGAAATAAGGGAGCAAATCCTTTTCAGAAGTGATTAGCAAGATCTCGATCCCTATACCAGACATGTTTCTAGCTCCATCGAAGAAAAGGGTCCAAACTGGGGACTCCTAAACACTGCAGATGCGATCGTCAAGGAAATCATCTTCTGCTTTGATCTCTTCTGTCAATGAGAAATCTGCCAACTGATCTGTGATGGACTGACCCTTAACTGATTTCTGAGATACATATTCTAAATCGTATTGCATCAGGAGGACTTGCCATTTCGCAATTCGTCCAGTAATGAAAGGCTGCTCAAGGATGTACTTGAGAGGATTGAGTCTTGATAAAATTTTGATTTCTGATGCTAACAGATAATGTCTAAGCTTTTGACACATCCACACTAAGGCTAGACATGTATTTTCCATCTGAGAGTATCTTTTCTCATAATCGATGAAGGTTTTGCTGATGTAGTAGATGGCATGCTCTATCTGGCTGCCTTCCTTATACTGTGCAAGAAATCCGCCACAAGCATTATGGTTGACGGAAATATATAAAAGGAGTGGCTTTCCCAATTCTAGTGGCTTCAGAACAGGCGGATTGAGAAGATAATGCTTGATGCGCTCAAATGAGAGCTGACATTCTGGTCCCCACTCAAATTTCACTTCTTTTCTCAGCAAGTGATTGAAGGGCTCACATCTCATGGCCAAGTTTGAGATAAAACATCAAATAGACTGAATGCGACCCTGAAGGCTTCGCAGCTCTTTAAGATTAGTGGAAGGTGGCATATCAATGATCACCTTTGCCTTGGCAGGATCCACTTCTATGCCTTTCTTGCTGATCATATAGCCAAGTAGTTTGCCTGACTCCACTCTGAAGAAACATTTCTGTGGATTGAGTCTCAACTTGTAGAGAATAAGTCTTTCAAAGACTTGACCGAGAGCATCAAGATGATTTTCTCCCTCTTTTGACTTGACCAAGATGTCATCCACATAGGCGTCCATGTTCTTGTGCATCTGGTCGTGAAAGATAATTGCCATTGCTCTCTGATAGGTCGCCCCAGCATTCTTGAGCCCAAATGGCATGACTGTATACCAAAACGTACCCCAAGGCGTGGTGAAGGAAGTTTTGGATTGATCACGAGCGGCCAATTTGATCTGATTATAGCCTGAGTATCCATCCATAAAGGAAAACATGGCATGGCCTGCTGTGCTATCGATCAAAAGATTGATGTTGGGGAGTGGATAGTCATCTTTCGGGGTTGCTTTGTTCAGATCCCTGAAATCAATACAGATTCAGACTTTGCCATTCTTTTTGGGAACTGCCACGATGTTTGCCAACTAGTCTGGGTATTCAATGGTCCGAATGAATCCTGCTTTTAATAGCTCTTCAAGTCCTTTAACTTGCAGTGCTACTCGAGGATTCATTTTTCTTAATTTCTGCTTGATTGGTTTGCAATCTGGCTTCAACACAAGGCAATGCTCGACCACCTTGGGATCTAAGCCTGGCATATCCTCATAAGTCCAAGCAAAGACTTCCTGATGCCATTTGAGAAAAAGGATGAGCCTTTCCTTCTCATCTGAACTCAGACTGGAACCAATTTTGAGGATTTTCAGATTATCTTCCAAACCGATGTTGACATTCTCTGTCGGATCTTGAACCAACGGCGATGGTTCGTCCTGCTTCTGAATGCTGGCAAATTCTGAATCGCTAAATCGAACTCTGCTAACTCTTCAATCTGCCCTGTTACCTTGCTGATTTCTGCCACTGCCTTTGCCTTGCAGATTCTGGCCGGTTTGGATTTATTTTGAAAAAGGTTGGTATTGATAACGAGCTTTTTTGAGCGATTTAGGAGCCATAATGTTGGTAATCCTGAAAGCGTAAAGAAAGGTTTTGAGAAAGGATAAAAAGTTTTTGAAAGTAGCCTTTTGTAAAGAATGACAACCATGAAAAAGGATATAAGCAAAGAATTTATGTGCACCAAGATGAGAAATAGGAATCAAAATTTCATTGATTTAAGTAACTTTGATATTTACAGACGATTGAAGGAAAGAAAGAAATTGGGGTGGATCTTTTGCCCCTTACAATATGACTTTAAAAAAGAAAAGAGAAAGCAGAAAACACTGGCATTGTCTTCTTCACTGGGCTTCTTTGACGAAGGTGGTCCTCCTGTCGGACAATTGACCTGTGAAACCCAAGCCTGTACCTTCGACATGCCGAGCGGGGACGATCGGCTCCAGAATGTCATCTTCCTTGCTGCCCAGGCCCCTAAAGGGCTGATAACCGTGCTTAATCAGAAGATCAAACCCTCTCTTAGTTTTTGAGAACTGAGGGAAAAGAGGGTGATCCTAAAAGGAAGTGCAGTAGAGGCGTCCACCTAACTTGAAGAAGTGAGGCCCCTGCCACTGGGTTACTGCCGTCACGCTTTTTGTTGGCTGGACTTTTTTCAATCTTAACATGTCCAGACTTTCACTTAGATTGATTTCATCGACTTCCCTGATGCTCGGGGTGTCGGTAGTGAAAGTAGGATGCGGAATCATTGGTTGCGGGAGTCGCTCTTCCGGGTCCTCTCCTAGGACCGTGGTGATCATGCCTCCCTTCGACCATTTGATACACTGATGAAGGGTTGAAGGGACATCGTTGGTGTTGTGAATCCAAGTGCGCCCTAGAAGAAGGTTGTACATGGGCGGCACATTGACCACGTGGAAGAGCACAGTATGTACTGAATAATTGATGAAGATTTCGAGAAATATTTTCCCCTTGGCTGTCTGCCCATGGTTGTCAAAACCGTTGATCGTTATGGGATCTGGGGTATATTCCTCTTCTTTCAGTCCCAAAGCCTTGGTCGTCATCTCAGGACAGATATTGAGGTTGCTACCTCTATCAACTAACACATGAGGGACTGTCATCCCTCTGGTCCGCACCACTATAGAGAGAGCGTTGTTGTGGAAAGAATGAGGCTTTGGCAAGTCCTCATCTGAAAATGTAATAGGTGCGTTCGTCATGGCCTGGTTGACGATCTGAGCCATATCCTGCGGAGTTGTGCTAGGCTTGACCTTGATCTTTCTTAGAAGATCTTCTAGCACTTGTTGATGCTCAGGCAAAGCGTGGGTCAGATCCAGGATAGAAATGTTGGATAGAGCAGTTATTGGCTTCTGAACTGATCCTGAAGCCTCTTCTTTCTTCGAAGCTGCCTTGACGAAGCGCTTCGGAATTCTGGGCACTATCTTGGCAATGTCTGCCGCTATTTTTGCTGGTTCTTTGGTTGTTTTCTTGTGAAATGCAGTGATATCCACCCTCTTGGCGGAAGACTGCGCGTGACGAAGGACCAGGACCTGATGTTGATCCTGAATGTCCTGACTAGAACACGACTGGATGTTGTCTTGAAGAGAGAATGTCTGCTCCGTGATGACTGAAGTTGAATGCTTGGGAAATGGCTTGGACAAGATTTCTGGCTGTTCTTCTTCATCCTCGATCAATAAATTCTTGTCAATGCAGTCTTGGATGATGTTCTTAAGAACAAAGCAATGCTCGGTATCATGTCCAACAGTCCGGTGGAATTTGCAGAATTTGTCAGTCCATTTTCCCATCGCGACTGGAGGCTCTGCGACCTTGGGGAGTTTGATCATTCCCTTAGACATCATATATTCCAAGATGTCTTCGCGGGATTGCTCTAAAGCTGTGAACTCTCGGTCATAACTTCAACCCTCGTGTTTTGGTTTTTTTGGCTGTTTCGCTTCTGGCTGAGGCGCTGACTGAACGGGATGTGCTTTAACAAATTTTCCCTTTTGGGCTGCTGAATTTGTCCTTTCGGCCCTGGAATGTCCGACATTCTTTTTACGATTTTTCTTGTTCTTCTTGTTGCCAGAACTGCCGCTGCTCTGATCCGAAAATCCTGCAGAATAGGCGACGTGCGCCTTCTTCTTTTGATCGGTATTCCCTCTGACAAACGGATATCCTTCGTACAGACCATTGTCCAAGCCAGTCTCGAGCCATTCAGCTCTCTCAATTAGTTTGATGAACGATTTGGCGGGCGATGTAGAAATGAGATTCCTCAGAGGCTGGGTAAAGTTTTTCAAAATGATCTGCAGGGCATGTTCCTCTGGGATGGGAACTTTCATTCTGTTACAGGTGCTCCTCCACCTATGGATGAATTCGCTAGCCTTCTCATTCTCATTCTGTTTTAAATTGTACAGGTGGTTAAGAGTTGGAGAGGCTTCAACATTGAACATGAAGCGCTCAATGAACAAGTTAACAACTTTATCGAACTCTCGTAGTTCGATAGGATTAATGTGGTCTGCATACCATCTGGCTGCTACACCCTCTAGGCTGCGAGGAAAGCAAATGAATAACGTCAGGTTGTCTTTCCTGAAACGGCCGCACTCAGCATAGAAAGTGGCTAAATGAGCCTTAGGGTTGCTTGTTCCGTCAAACTTGAGGAACTTACGAGGGAGATTTTCCAGATTGTCATCCCCATCTAGGCCATGGTAAAAATCTTCACCGGAGTAGGTCTGCTTTCCCTTGCTTTTGGCTTGAATATCCTTGATGGCCCGATTCATTTCCTTCATCTGCTCTTGCATCGGATCATTAGCCGGAATGGGCTTGTTTATTGATTCGGGCTCTGCAGCAGTCTTTACAAGCTGTGGCAGAGGATTCTGATGATAAACAAACTGTTCTTTCTCTTCTGATTCCTCTTCAACTGATTCTGTTTCTTCAGAAGTGGTGTTAGGCTGCACTTTCTTTTTGATGATCCTGACTGGTTTTTTCACAGCCTTTTTCTTTGGCTTGCTTTTTGGAGCAACCTCCTTCTGACTGGCCTCAGCCTGTTCTAACATCATTCTGGTCATCATTCTCTTGAACAGGTTGTACATGGCAGGGTCTATGTCATTGATTTGGTTCTGATTCTGCCCTCTGACTGACTTAGGAGAGTTTGCTGTCTCGGTATCGTTGTCGCTGAGTTGAGGAACAGTCTCCTTTCCAGCTCTGGTCCGAACCATTTTGACAATGCCAAATGATTTCTTCAGAGGTAAAGGAATGGTTAGAGCTCGGAAGAATTTTTGAAAATGCGACCCTTTGAGAAAAAAGACAGGAAAGAAGGAATTGATAGACAATTTAGACAAGTTATCCCATCACCAGGGATCGGGTCATCACAAATTTTGCGATAATTGTGTCACCATTTTGCGGCAACAAAAATGCGCCTTATGACCTAGGCGAGGTCGTCCATCCTGATGAGAGATAATCGAAGAAGAATATAAGAAAGGAGTCTCATCACTAGGGATGAGATTATCATGGGTATTGCGATCGTACAAAAAAATAAAAGAGTAAAATTTTGGCCACAAATAGATTTTTAACAGAACATAAAGTTGTATTTTTATTGATGACAAAATTTAAGTACAAAGAGAAGATGGGCTGACAGTTTGCCACCATTCTCGATATTTTGAAGATACAATAGGACCAGAAAATATAGACAAAGGAATCCCAAGTGTACTTGGTTACATGGTATGCCCCAGACCACTGTTCTGATTGCAGATCGAACTCTGGCATGTGGCCCGTTGGGAAGCAAGTGTTGATGCGAATCTACCGCTGCGAGAACTGCCTGAGACACCTCTCTGGCTGATAGTCGACGCAGAAGAAGGGGCCGAGCAATCTGTAATGCTTGCTATAAGCATAAGTGTAGCGAGGAACTGATTCTCGTCTATCAAAATAGTCTCAGAGGATCTCTTCTTGGTGCAGACTCTCGATCAAGGCTCGATAGTGATCAACAGATTTCAACTTCTTGCTACTGAATCTGAAGGGACTGGCCTTTGAGGGAACATGTCGCAGGAACCACGACTACAAGGCATACGTACATCCTTCCACCAAAATGGTCTCTCCGAGGGCGAAACGAGCTAAGCCTCTGTAGAGAAAGGCTAGAGCTGCCATGGATACTGATAGCTGACGGGTCTGTTTGCTTCCCCATCTTCGAAAGAGTTGAGCGACTCTGACATCGATGAAATTCTAACCATTCTAAAAGAACACTAGTCCCACTGTGCATAGGACCATGGCATGCTGGACTCTTTCTTTCGCTACTCGAGACAAGGTATCGACTTCTTCGTAGGCCCCATACTTGCGATAGAGTCCGAACAGATCGATGAACTGATTCCCGTTGATCTCTGTGAGAGGCCAAGATCTGCTTTTTGTAGCTCTGGCCAATGCTTCTCGAACATCTATCCCTTTGACGTTGATCAGGAACTGTTGCTCGATTGGATCATCTGGCTGACCAGCTGACTCTGGAAATCCCATGATGTCGCTGAACTCGTCCATTAGCAGAGTCAACTCTCCTCATGGAAACCAAAATGTGCAGGTACGTGGATTCCACCGTTCTGCCATAGCTTGAATCAGACTGCCGTTGATAGTTCGCTTGCCCACTGCTGACGCCAACTTCAATCCACAATCATCCAAGTGGTCTGGGAACATACACTAGAAGGTGGCGAACCAAGAATAATACCACCGAGGGAAGAAGGAATGGGACTGGATAACCCGATGATTCGTTCCATCCCTTATTTGATAGAAGACATGATCCCTGGAAAAGATAGCATCGAGAGATTCAGACGCCATCGGAATGATACTGAGGCAAGAGAGGAAGAGAATTAGATAGAATGCAGGACTTACGGACAGACTTTTGATGAGGAGGATAGACATAAATCCTGGAAATTTTGAAAGATCAAGGGACTTAGGAAAAGACTTTCCAGGTTTTTAAGAAATTTTTGACACAAAAGAGAAAAGAATATAGGTAAAGGAAAAATATATACCTGGGTTTTTGAAAATAAAGGAGAATTTTGAATAATACACCCAGGGTTTTAAAGAAGGTTTGATATATAAGAGAATATAAGGAAATATTACACAATCGTAGCTGCACAAACAAAGATGCGCACACAGCACTCCCTAAAGGCTGACTCTAAGTGCAATATTTGAAATGGCTTGTAGGACCTTAATCCTAACTCTATGGTTCAGATCATCTGATTCCAATCAAGGTATGCTGATATATTCAAGCCGAAGCTCGAAGTACGTGGCATATAAGATATCTATCTGGTTCTAAGGTAAGGTTTCCCAACATCCTTGAGCACCTACCGATATACCTCAGACTATGGACCTTAGGTACGTGGTAGGGGGGCGCGAACCCAAATAAGTGGCCCAGTTGTGAGACTCTCTCCCCAACTATGGTTCAGTGAGACAGCCCAGCAACGTGAAGACCGGAACAATATAGGTATGGAGGTTTTCAAAATATGCAAGAAATCAGATGGCTCTAATGCAAGTCCTAAAGAGATAGAATTTAAATGAAAAGAAGCATACACTTGCATACATTGTTTGCATTCAATCCCTAAAATTGAGGAGAGTTGTATTTCAAACATAAATCTAATGTGAACATGGAATAATCTCCTCAATATGGTCCTACCAAACCATACTTAGATCCTATATGTAATGATGTCAGCTTAGGACAGAGTCTAGTCTCCTAAGGTTTGCATGAAAATGAAGCTGACATAGAAGAATAAAGACTTAGAAAATATTAAAGCAGAGCAAAGACATAGATTCAATCGGACGAAGACATGATCCCATCACGGTCGCCAAAACTGTGATCATTGCAAAAAATTTCCTTTCTTTTGGTTTCTCTCTCTTCCTTTTCTGACCTCTATTTTCCTCCTTTTTGAAGGGAGAAAAGTAAAAGAAAGAAAGAGAGAAGAGGAACTCTTTTGTGGGGTTTCACTTGACCTTAATTTGAAAATATTTAGCAAATAACTCGCCTCCGTTTTGAAATATATTGCGAGAAAAAATGGGGAGACGGGATTCGCTCGTCGGTACGAGGTTCGACCGTTCCTGGCGCCTTTACCAAGGGTAATCGAACCAAGGATCGAATTTATGCCTTTTGCTTTGCCTAAATATTATCTAAGAATTCATTCTAAGTCTTAAAGATGCACAAAGAATCATGCTTGTGCAATGCAAGGATGTATGCTCTTTTGAAAGATGTTTTAAAAATTTCCAAGTTTTTCTGAGATAGACTTGATAATGAAGTGAAGAAATGGTTGAATTTAACTTAGGACTTTGAGATAGATCAAAAAAGTTCTAAGTCTTTGAAATAATCAGAGTTGGGAAAATAAATTTTGATTTTGAAAAGAAAGATTTGAAGATGAGAGATAAAGAAATGAGGCTTCAAAATCAGAAATGAACTTTGAAGTTGAACTTGAGTTTTAAACTTGGATTTAGGAAAGGAAATGAATACATGGAATGGAATTGAATTTCAAATTTCGAAGTTTGAAATCAGGATGGATCTGAGAAATCCAAAATAGAAATGAATTTAAGAAATCCAGATGTAGTCTGTAAATGGGCAAAGATTTGAAATTTGGAAATGAAATGGAACTGGATTTGAAAGTTGGAATTGGGAAATGGGATTGGATTCTGGATCCTGAAATAGTTTCTGGATCTTAAAATGGATTTAGGATCTAAAATCTAAGATCCAAAAAAATAGAGTTAGATTCTGGACCCTAAGATGAATTTTGGATCTGAAGTCTGAGATCCAAATTAGAGTTGGATTCTGGATCCTAAAAGAGATTTGGACCTGAAGTCTAAGATCCAAAGTAGAATTGGATTCTGGATCCTAAAATGGAATTGGATCTGGAGTCTGAGATTCAAGGTAGAATTGGATTCTGGATCCTAAAATGGAATTGCATCTGGAGTCTCAGATCCAAGGTAGAATTGGATTCCAGACCCTAAAATGAAATTGGATCGGAAGTCTGAGATCCAAAGTAGAATTGGATTCTGGATCCTAAAATGGATTTTTGGAGTTTAAATTCACAAGATGAATCAAGAACTTCCAAGTTTGAATTGAACTTGAAATTTAGAATTTGAACCTTGAATGTACAAATAAGTTTCAAAGTCGAATTAGACCTTGAATTTGAAGTTTGAATTTGGAATCAAATTTGAATTGGAATTTTTGAATATAAATTAAAGTTTTGAAATCTCAAAGTTAAATTGGACTTTGAGATTGAAATAGAATTGAAAAATGAAAAGATGAATAGGATTTTACAAGAATTGAAGATTGATTGAAGAAGATATTTACATCACTTAGAGTTTTGAATAAGAAATTTTGAAAATATGATGCAGTTCTATCCTAAATGATGAATGAATTTAAAGAATTTAAAATTGGATTTTGAAAAGCATATCTCATTCTTTAAATGAATTAAAATAAGATTGAAAATATAATACATCCTTGACTATGGTCATTGAATGTATTATAAAATAATCTATATTTAAATTTAGGTGAAGAATAAAACATATTTTGGTGCTTTTATAGAGTTTAAAATGAAATTAATTCTCAATATATCCTGACTATGGCCATTGATATATATATTGAATTAATTTTAAACTAAACTCTGATAAAAGAGAAAAATATTTAAGGAAAATATGATGAATTTTGAAAAGGATCCAGTGTGGATCCAGTGTTATTTTATAAAAGATAAAAATCCTAAGTTTTGTTTACACCCTGACTATGGCCATTGATGTAAATCATCAACTTAGGATCAATTACCTCTTATGACATGGTGCACGTGCCATTCGTGTTTCACCATTGTGAGATTTTGGAAAATAAAGGTATAAAGCATGGAAATAAACAATTTATGATATTAGTAATGCTCATTCATTCTATCTAAAACAGGAAATGTAAATTCTCATAAGGATCTAATTGTTACAACACATGAAATTGAATTTACAATTCCAAGTAATGATATTTTCCACATATTCCCTGCACAACACTTGATTAGTAAAGAAAATGGAGAAAAATTGTGCGTATCATATAGATATTAATGGTAAAAAAATGCTCACGTGCTAAGGTATTTAAGATATAAAGTATGGAAAAATGATATATCTATGTACACATATACACGCATGTATGTATATATGCATATCTATGTACATATATACATGTATATATGGATATATATATATATATATATATATGTATATATGTATATTCATATATATCTATATATACAGATGGTGAATAGATCTTCCTTCAACAGTTGGAGTTATCTTTTTCGACTACGGGACTTGGTAATCCCGAGAGACACAGGCAGTAGCTAACTTCATTGGGACCAATTTTTGAATTGCTAAGACTTGCTGAATTGTGAGCTTCCCTTGCAGTAGCTGCAAGACCTCCAGCTTCCGTGCTCATGGATTAAAGACATCAAGGAAGACAGTAAATGTGATAATCTAAATACACAGTATAAGAAAACATAGAAGGCAAGAACTTGGGTCAATGAGATAACACGGCTCACGACATTGAGATCTCATATAAAACCAGAAAATTTAGCCTGCAAGGTACACATGTAGCCTGTTAAATGAAAGAATAATGATCAAACGCAGAAAGAGAAGAACAAAATGTAATCAGAATGGATTGAATCCAGTACTCAACATATTAACAAGCAAGATTGATGTAATTACCTGTACTGATATAATCTGATGTTCACAGATCACCCTTTGGCAAATGAATTTTACAAACTGTCACAACAACTTAGTGAGGTATTTTTAGCAGCAAATTGACTCACTGTGAGTCAATCTTTGCTACTTGGCTCCAATTAGATGAAATGATGATAAGTGGAGTGGCACAGCTGAACTTTTGTTGCAGCAAACATAACCCCAGGTAACTGGATGTGGAGATGGAATTATGGCAAATAGGTATAAGATGGTTACAGCAAAGGAAGAAGACATCTGCTGAAAGTGGAAGTAGCAGGAACATGTGTTGCATAGCACTAATTATGCAGTCAATGTATGTTCTGTTCTGATGCTTAGATATCATACCTACACTAAATGACAACTCTACGGATCATAACATTGATGCAAGTTATTGAAGATGACAAATACTTACTAATATTAGATTCACTATCAACATATATCAATATGACTACCGAGCACAGACTATCTAGTAAGGATCAATACCCCTACTGTTAATACGATCTGTAATTCAATTGACTTATCAGCACTAATCATTTAATCTCATCATTTATCTAAACAAACAACATATAATATCTGATAGCCAACAAAAAAAAAACAGTCCCTGATCCAAACATTATATCTTTTGAAATAGGTGAAGCTTCAGATTCATCTGGCCATGCGTTTGTTAGCAGGAATAACATTTGCCAAAATAGTGACCACCCACTAAAATCTAGATATCTTAACATTTGTGTTTAGATATTCAGATGTTCATTGCTTTTGATGTCTTCTTTTAAATCGTTGTAATTTTGAAAAGATTTTTAAATGTAAAACATGTGAAAACCAGACATCAAATAATAAAAACCGGTTCTCACTAGTGGATGAGACCGGGTCGAACTCAGGGAACGAGAATATTTCGTATTCAAGTACACAAATCTAAACTATTCTTTATTGCCAAATTATTGAAATGTAAAAATGTTCAGAAAAGATAAAAACAACTAGCTATTACAACAAATGAATACCCTTCGCAGAGGGCGTAAAGTGCAATATTTACAAACCCAATTAAATGCCTAATTCTAAACTGAAAATTAAAAATCTTCTATCTTCGTACTTCGTGTCACGTAATCGCTTCTGCTCCAGTCTTGTGCAATCCTGCACAATTCAAAGGACACGAGCAGTACCAGAGCTAGAACACGAAAGAAATCATAAAAGACATCTAAATGACTAATTACAATTGAAAAACTAATTCTAATTAAATCTACTAACCAATTAACTAATTAGAAAACCATTAACTAACAATTACTTAACTAATAACTAATGCTTAACTATAGTATTGACTAACAATTACAAAATGAAAAAGACAATCAAGAGATGCAAAACAGAAAGAAATAGGAATTGACATGAAAACAGAAAATCAAGGTATTGAAAGACAGAAAAACAACATGTAAAAACTAGAACATGACTGTAAAACAGAATTTGAATGTAAAAAAAAATGGAATGTAAAAACAGGAAATGAAGTGTTTGAAAAAACAGAAAAATGAAAAGAAAAACTGAAGAACAACAAAAGTAATGCAATGAAAAACAGGAATTTAATTGAAAGAAAAGAAAAAAAACAGGAAATTAAATTGGAAGGAAAAACAGAAATTTACTAATAGAAATTACCATGCTTACTCACAGACACTTGACAATTACAAGACTATTAAACAGAAAATAAAACGTAACTTGAAAGAAAAAAAAAAAAAACAATCAAACAACAGATACAAAAACAGAAAGACAGAAAAAAAAATTAAAGCAAAACAGGAAATTATGCTGAAATAAAATCAAAACAAACTATCAATCATACTGTAAAGCAACACAGGATTACAGGAAATGGACAAACAAGAATTCAGAATAAAACAAACAGGAAAAATGACTGTAAAACAGAAAAAAAAACAGTATGTAAAAATCAAAGATTACACATAACAAAAAATAAGATGAAAAGCAAGAAATCGGAGATTGAAATTTGTAATTTGCATAACAGATACTTAATGAAAGAAACAGGAAATTAAAAACTGAATAACAGAACTGTAATAGCAACTATCTAGAAATTTTTTTTTCAAAAATAACAAATCAAAACAATCACGAATTGTTTTCTTTTTCTTTTCATTTTTCTAATTTTTTTTTTCATTTCCGTTTTACAGACATATCAACAATCAGCTGAAGACCTGAAGAAGAAATAGAAATATCGGAAGAAGAAGAATCCGATCAGAAGATGAAGAAAAGGAAGATCTGAACCGGACGAAGAAGAGGAAGAAAAAGAAAATCTGAGGATGCAGATTGAAAGAAGAAGAAGAAGGAAAGAAGAACTCAACACTCACCGTGAATGAATCTGAGGGAAGAAGCTGGCGACCTCCACCACCGCTGCCGTCGCCGGAAGGAAGCTCCACCACCGCCGGTTGCCGGATTTGACAGAGAAAGAGGGAGAAAGGGAAGGTAGGTAAGGAATGGCCCGGTGTTGGTGGAGGAGGGTGAGAAAAGAGGGAAAGAGAGGGAAAGAGGGGAAAAAGGAGAGGTTTCAGGCGTAAATGGGGGAGGCGCCCTTCCACTCTCTATTTTTGGGGTTTTAAAAGTAACGAACCGGCTGGAACCGGTTTGAAACAAATGCAAACCGGTTCAAGCCGGTTTGTTTATTTATTTTTTTTAAAAGCAAACCGGGTGAACCGGTTTGTGTTTATTTTTGCAATTTTCAAAAATCAAAAACTATATAAAATTTTCAAAGAAAAAACAAAACTTATTTATGAAGAACTAAAAAAAACTATAAATTTTTTTTTTCTTTTTTAAAAAAAACAAACACTTAAAATGAAAAAATATTTTTCTATATTATTTTTTTTTTCATTTTTAATTGCAAACTAAAACTAAACTACTATGAATATAACAAAAACTAAAATATGTATAAAAATGTAAAAATAAAACTATTTTTCATGCATTTTCTATTTTTAAATCATTTTAACACATTTACTCGAAAACTAACATAAAGTTGGGTTTTTAAAACATTATTTCATAAAATCATGCATATTTAAATGTTAATAAACCCTGAATTATATGCATGATCAAATACCCCCATGCTTATGTTTTGCTAGTCCTCGAGCAAACTAGAAAAATGCAAGAAATCAAACTATCACCTAACTCACTTTCGTAGGAATCACAGTTGCATTTAGCTCATGCAACAAGCCCTTTCAACCCCTGGGTTACCCCAGTGGACGAGTAAGGTCTCGTGAGGGTTTGCAGTGATGCTACCCACAAACATCTCTGTCATGTATGCATAATATTACACATTCTCATAAGTAGTAGGTAATGAAAGACTTTATTTTCACAAATATTTCCTGTTATTTCAAAATCGAAATATAATTAGAGTCTTTTATGCACCACCACAGAATAGAATTTCTTTCACTTTTCTAAAATATCACAATTATTTATGTTTTATTCTTAGAAAATCCAATAAAAACATATTATTATTTACTTATCCTCACTCATATGTTTTCTGCACAGGTTTTCTCAATCACACTTCTAAGCATTGAACTTTTCTTTCTTTTTAAGCTCTTTTCTCTCTTTTTTTCTTTTCACGCTTTTTCTTTTTGCGCACTTATTTTTCTCTTATAGCTTGCGTGTGGTCTGCTTTTATGCCTTGTGTAATGTCAATATCTTCTATACTTTTTTCAATACATATCAAAAGATATCAACTAAGACATAAAAGTGACTTCCTTCATTCACCCTTATAACATGAGATTCAAACATTTCAACTTGTATCTGTTCTCAGTTACTTAGGATCACGAAGTTTTCCACTCTCCTTTTCGAAATGGAATTAAAAGTTTCAACTTACATCTAAGTTCCATCTACTAAGAATTGTGGAATTATCCAAACAACCTAACGCATGCTTTTCTCACTTTTTGAGCTCATTTTTATGCTTTTGTTCATTTGCTTAGTTTTTCAAAAATAAAACTATGCATATTCATATTTATGATTCAAAATAAACTCTAACATGTATCTATCATCATTTCCTCGAAATCCACATAAACAACCATAATTTTTAGATTTATGTCAGAAAAATGTTTCGTGGGGCTTAAAAAAAATCCTCTAAAAACATCAGATTTGAAATAACATTCATATAAGTTCAAACTATTTCTTTAAAAATCTACTTTTCATGAGAGATGTGTAAACATGTGCAAGAACGTAAACAGAAATATCAAGGTGTGCATTCTACACCCTCCCCCATGCTTGAATGACACTGTCCCAGTGGCACTCCCCCATGCTTATATGAAACTAAGTGAATGCACATGAGAGAAATAAATGAGGGAAAAGAGTAGAATGACCTGACATGAATTAAAAATGCACATTCTATGAATGTAATGAATGCAATGTATACATGACAAAACATGAAAACCATGAATGAAACAAAAACAACATGAAAAACTCATGAAAAAGTAAAAACAAAATAAAATCTATAAATTCTAAGCAAATCTAATAATATACAAGATATGGGTTGCCTCCCATAAAGCGCTAAGTTTCACGTCCCCAGCCAGACGGATCCCTGGAAAAACCTTCATCGTCCATGAGATCAATGGACATGAAGTCAGACTCAACCGGGCTCTATGAAGAAAAGAGTGTCATCTGTGACACTACGCACTGTGTTTCCATCCCTTCTACCTCCAAATGTAGGATCATAACTCTCTCGACGTGAAGAACAAAGATTAGTCTCATCTGAGAGACTGGTCAAGAATTGAGAGTCTAGGACCGACCGAGTATCAATGAATGCTACTTCAGACAAGTGGTGAATATGATCAGGCTTGACTTGGTCAAGCACTTTTTGCATCTGCACCTCTTGCTTACTCAAAACGATTGGTGATCCTAAAGGCTGAGAAAATGGGGCTTTATATGATGACTGTAACAACTGAGGGCCTTGCCCCTTCTGCTGAGGTATAACGGAAATTGACTCGTCAGTAGAAATGATATGGGGCTCATGAGTCGATTCCTGAGTGGAGTGACACGCCTTCCCATACTGAAGGGATGTAATAGATTCGACTTGCACAGGATATGAAGCAGTGGGTTGCAAGTCAAATGACATGGACTCCTCTCCCTTGGATGTGACAACAGACTCACTATGAAGGTTCCCCTGGCTTTGTCTACTCAACGTCTGAGCTAACTGTCCCATTTGAGTCTCTAGCTTGGCTATCGACTGCGTATGGGAGCAAAAAGTGGCCTTGATATCAGAAAAGGCCTCTAACATCTTCTCCTGAAATGATGAACTTGGAATGGGCTCCTGAAGAGAAGGTAGACTAGACTGGGGATGAACCTGTGGAAAAATGGGATGCGAGTAACCTTGTGAAGGGTTACTGGGTCTATACTGTGTCTGAGAGGGCTGATGGGATGGGGAAATGGAATAGTTTCGCCAACCTGGGTTATATGATGGTGTAAATGAATCAGGCATGGGTCTAGCGAAACCTTGGGCAGCATTCACCTGCTTCTGAACGAATTCAGGATATAATGGCGCTGCCGGACATTCAGAAACACAATGTGCAGGGCTAGCACATAGCTCGCACACTCTTCCTATTTGACTTCTCGAAGAATTTGCTAGGAATTGATCTAACTTCCTAGTCAACTGGTCAACCTTGTTATGCAAATCTAACTCAGACCCAACTTCGGAAATCCCAACTTTCCTAGGACCACTAGTCAGAGATGTAGTCCTATCGAGCCGTGAAGACAAAGCATGATGCATCGTGTTTTCACTCAAGGTCTCGAATAGAGACCACGCCTCATCCTCACTCTTGAGCATAAAAGTGCCCCCACAAGACAAATCAATCATTTGACGATGCTTTTCAGTAAGCCCGTCATAAAAATATTGCACCAACTGCCAACGAGGCACCTGGTGATGGGGACACTTGCGGAGAAGATCTTTCAATCTCTCCCAAGACTCGTGAAATTGTTCTCCCTCAATTTGAGAAAAACTGGTTATAGCTTTACGAAACTGATTCGTTTTACTAATTGGGAAATATTTTTTTAAAAATTCTTTTTGCATTCCTTCCCAAGTAGTAATACGAACCGTCTCTAGAGATTTTAGTCAGTGCTTGGCTTTATCTTTGAGAGAGAACGGAAACAAAGTCAACCGCATAGCATCATCTCCAAAGTTATCAATTCGCACAGTCGAGCAAATCTCAAGGAATTCGTCGAGATGACGATATGGGTCCTCATTGCTAAGGCCATAAAACGAAGGTAACATTTGAATCACACTGGCCTTCATCTCAAAATGGCTCGCTCCTACATCAGGTCTCGTGATGCAGGAGGCTGGAGTATACGTATTTGGCATGAAGTACTCCCTCAAAGGACGGATCAATTGATGATCGTCAGCCATTGCGTACACCTTAGAGTAGACCGGTGTAGCACACGTCCTAACTTTAGGTTTTCTACCTAACTAACGCACTAAGCGGCCAAACCACGCAAACCACAAAGCGAGTGAACTAAAAACAACAAAAACTAAACAAACACCACGCAGTTACACATAACAGAGATTATGCATACGAAATATGAAATCTATGTGTACGGTACCAATCGTACACAGTCACCTCTAAGGGGTCCTAATAGGTGGGCTGTGCAGAAAAGTAAGCTCGTCTCTAAGATATGCACATACGTGGTTCTAAACCTAAATGCACACAAACACTAGGCAATAAAGTGAATACTAATATAACGCCGTTCCCCGGCAACGGCGCCAAAAATTTAATGTCTTCTTTTAAATCGTTGTAATTTTGAAAAGATTTTTAAATGTAAAACATGTGAAAACCAGACATCAAATAATAAAAACCGGTTCTCACTAGTGGATGAGACCGGGTCGAACTCAGTGAACGGGAATATTTCGTATTCAAGTACACAAATCTAAACTATTCTTTATTGCCAAATTATTGAAATGTAAAAATGTTCAGAAAAGATAAAAACAACTAGCTATTACAACAAATGAATACCCTTCGCAGAGGGCGTAAAGTGCAATATTTACAAACCCAATTAAATGCCTAATTCTAAACAGAAAATTAAAAATCTTCTATCTTCGTACTTCGTGTCACGTAATCGCTTCTGCTCCAGTCTTGTGCAATCCTGCACAATTCAAAGGACACGAGCAGTACCAGAGCTAGAACATGAAAGAAATCATAAAAGACATCTAAATGACTAATTACAATTGAAAAACTAATTCTAATTAAATCTACTAACCAATTAACTAATTAGAAAACCATTAACTAACAATTACTTAACTAATAACTAATGCTTAACTATAGTATTGACTAACAATTACAAAATGAAAAAGACAATCAAGAGATGCAAAACAGAAAGAAATAGGAATTGACATGAAAACAGAAAATCAAGGTATTGAAAGACAGAAAAACAACATGTAAAAACTAGAACATGACTGTAAAACAGAATTTGAATGTAAAAAAAAAATGGAATGTAAAAACAGGAAATGAAGTGTTTGAAAAAACAAAAAAATGAAAAGAAAAACTGAAGAACAACAAAAGTAATGCAATGAAAAACAGGAATTTAATTGAAAGAAAAGAAAAAAAACAGGAAATTAAATTGGAAGGAAAAACAGAAATTTACTAATAGAAATTACCATGCTTACTCACAGACACTTGACAATTACAAGACTATTAAACAGAAAATAAAACGTAACTTGAAAGAAAAAAAAAAAAAACAATCAAACAATAGATACAAAAACAGAAAGACAGAAAAAAAAATTAAAGCAAAACAGGAAATTATGCTGAAATAAAATCAAAACAAACTATCAATCATACTGTAAAGCAACACAGGATTACAGGAAATGGACAAACAAGAATTCAGAATAAAACAAACAGGAAAAATGACTGTAAAACAGAAAAAAAAACAGTATGTAAAAATCAAAGATTACACATAACAGAAAATAAAATGAAAAGCAAGAAATCGGAGATTGAAATTTGTAATTTGCATAACAGATACTTATTGAAAGAAACAGGAAATTAAAAACTGAATAACAGAACTGTAATAGCAACTATCTAGAATTTTTTTTTTCAAAAATAACAAATCAAAACAATCACGAATTGTTTTCTTTTTCTTTTCATTTTTCTAATTTTTTTTTTCATTTCCATTTTACAGACATATCAACAATCAGCTGAAGACCTGAAGAAGAAATAGAAATATCGGAAGAAGAAGAATCCGATCAGAAGATGAAGAAAAGGAAGATCTGAACCGGACGAAGAAGAGGAAGAAAAAGAAAATCTGAGGATGCAGATTGAAAGAAGAAGAAGAAGGAAAGAAGAACTCAGCACTCACCGTGAATGAATCTGAGGGAAGAAGCTGGCGACCTCCACCACCGCCGGTTGCCGAATTTGACAGAGAAAGAGGGAGAAAGGGAAGGTAAGTAAGGAATGGCCCGGTGTTGGTGGAGGAGGGTGAGAAAAGAGGGAAAGAGAGGGAAAGAGGGGAAAAAGGAGAGGTTTCAGGCGTAAATGGGGGAGGCGCCCTTCCACTCTCTGTTTTTGGGGTTTTAAAAGTAACGAACCGGCTGGAACCGGTTTGAGACAAATGCAAACCGGTTCAAGCCGGTTTGTTTATTTATTTTTTTTAAAAGCAAACCGGGTGAACCGGTTTGTGTTTATTTTTGCAATTTTCAAAAATCAAAAACTATATAAAATTTTCAAAGAAAAAACAAAACTTATTTATGAAGAACTAAAAAAAACTATAAAATTTTTTTTTCTCTTTTTTAAAAAAAACCAACACTTAAAATGAAAAAATATTTTTCTATATTATTTTTTTTTTCATTTTTAATTGCAAACTAAAACTAAACTACTATGAATATAACAATAACTAAAATATGTATAAAAATGTAAAAATAAAACTATTTTTCATGCATTTTCTATTTTTAAATCATTTTAACACATTTACTCGAAAACTAACATAAAGTTGGGTTTTTAAAACATTATTTCATAAAATCATGCATATTTAAATGTTAATAAACCCTGAATTATATGCATGATCAGCTTTTGCAAGGTCAAAATAGTTTGACAGGTTGGATTCACCTACCAGAACCTGATTAACACGACCACGCACAACTCCTTAAATGCCGAGCCCCTACTCTCCTTAACCAGAATTCCACTTGAAACTTTTATCAGAATGTTTTGTCATTAAGTTCAATGTCAACATACTGTTGGTACAGGGCCATAGACATGTAATTATTGTGACGACTATAGAGGTATTTATGCAAATCTTAGATATGAAATGGGATGATCGACTATCCTAATCCTGAACACGGAGAAAAAAAAATAGAATTGCCAAGCATACCTTACTAAGGAGTGGTAATGCTGATGGTCAAATTCAATTAAACAGCTGACCAATGGGCAAATGAGAAGATGCCTATGAGATTATGTCGTAGCTAGGATTCAATTGGGAGAAAAGGGTGTTGTTGGTGTATACACCACAGGCTGATGCTCCTTTGTCTATTGTCCTTAGGGATGAAGCTCTTTGAGTCGAAATCAAGAGAACCAAGGGGAAGCGGAGAGATCGATAATGGATGGCGAGGTGGATCAGCAGGAAAAAAACTCGATGCCCTGAAGCTAAGTCGATGGGTATTAGCAAGGAAAGTGGATGATGAGAGTCACCGATGTCGAATGTGTGGAATGGCCTCCTTTTTAAAGATGAAGGAGAAAGCTCCAGAAGGCTTTCGTTAAAGATGGAGGGTTTGGAGAGAAGAAGTGTGCCAAGCCGTTGGCGATCGAGGGTTTTTGAGTGGGGTGACGAAGATGGGTGATGGAGACGATAGGTGAACGAAGTCATTGCAGATGAAGGGCGGATGAGAAGCATGCGATCGGGAAGCCGTGGAGGAGCTCCATGGCTTCTAGAGGGTTCGGGCGAGAGAGAGGGTTTCGGTCAGAAACAGAGAAGGCCTCTGCAACCCCTGAAAATCGATTTTCGCTAAAAAGGTCTTTTATAAAAATTTTCAAAAAGCCGGTCCTCTTTTAAAGATTTTTGCCAAAAACTGGTCTTGGTTAAAAGATTTTTTTTTCAAAAAAGATTTTTTTTTCTTCAAAAAACTGATTTTGTTTCTTTTCTCCATTTTCTATATATATATATATATATATATATATATATATTTGATATTTTTGGAATAAAATCCTAAAATTTGCGAAAAAACAAGGAACTAAACTAATTTTTTTTATATTTTTGAAGAAATATTTACAAAAGAAGGTTTCCAAGGCTATTTTGGGAAAATTTTTCCAAAAATGGGTTTTGACCCAGGTTTTGGGAAAATATTCGAGTTTTTTTGAAACTCGAATTGAGAAATACAACGTGATGGATCCAAACGGATATCGGATGGACTGTCTGAGCTATTTAAATTTTTTTTTTGGTATTTTCTGTGATTTTAATTCTAAAGTTGGACAACGAGACTCAGGTTTGGATCTTGACAATGGATCCGGATCTAAAATCAAGTCAGCCATATAAAATGAATATAATTTTAGTAAAACTTGAGAAATGAACTAGAATTTAGATTTAAAAATGACTTATTTGCTCAAAAGATGAATTTAGGGGCAAGAAAGGGATATTTAAAAGATTTTGAAAAATTTGGGGTGTTCACAATAATGATGAACCTTTAGATATTGTGGAAAAGGGTTATGTCCAAATTAAGAATGCTAATGGCACCAAGTGGAAGTTACATAATGTTAGGCATGTTTCAGGATTAAAGAAAAATCTAATTTCTATGGGACAGCTTGATGATAAAAGTATGTTACAACTTTTGTGGATAGATCTTGAAAAATTGTCAAAAGTGCTATTATTGTGGCAAGAGGTAACAAGATGGGTATCCTTTATATAGACATAGATATGAGAAACATTGTGGTAGTCATTGATTCAACCCTTGATTCTAAAATTGAACATTATAGACTCGTGCATATGAGTATGAAAGGGATAGAGATTTTTCATCAAAGAAGAAGTTATCTGGCTTGAAATCTATGGATGTTGGTCTTTGAGATAACTGAATTTTAAAGTAGAAAATGGTTAGTTTCTTAAAGACTCAAAGAACATCAAAGATAGGAAAGCAAGATCTTATGCATACAGACATATTGTAACAACCCAAAATTTCTATCCCCAAAATTATGTATTTTTTTTTAAATTTGAAATCACAACAAAAATTTGAAACAGGATAAAAGTTTTGGCGTATTACAAATCTATCCAATCATTCACATAAAATTTAAAATCTAACATCCATAATTAATAATGTCCATTACAAACTTTTAAATTAAATAATATTAGTCTTTGAACAATTGTGAATGTTCACAATCCAAAACACTAGCAAAAAAGAGAAAGATTTGGCTCGGTTCCCGCTGCAACCTCCCGCCATCACCCCTATTCACTATGTAAAAATTATTTTAATAATAATAGTGTCAGACTTAACAAATCTTCAGTAAAAAAGCATTATTCAATACATATAAATAAAAACAAGCATGCAAGGGTATATTCCAACACCCACACACGCTGATATCAATCAACACATTGAGCACAAGTATAATGAAATGATCACACGATTTTCAATCAATCTGTAACGCCCCGGATTTCCAAAACAAAGCTAAGTTAAAATTTTCACGATTTTTTTTTTTTGCAGCGGAACTTAGAAAAGCTTTTAGCAACGGAATCAGACGATAATGAGTCGTTGGTTTTAGAAAACCCCGAGCACGTTGCAGGTATGTGGCCAAGTCACTCATTGACCACTGAAGTGTTCCATTTTATCGGAAACCCCATGGTTATTACAACATCACTGCTTGAATAGGCAGTATGGGTTCAATAAAAGGAAGCAATACAACTCTGCCTAGAGAAACCCTGGAACTCGATGCCGCCTTGCTCCGCATATCGCCACACAGGTCCAACACCTGAAATCCCCATTAAACGGGGTCAGAACCACTGATGGTCTGGTAAGCATGCAATCATATAACCATTCAACTCAAGCAATGCGTTTGACCACTCAAGGTAGCAGTTCGTAATAGCGACGCTCAAGCCTCCAAGACTTAGCGTATATCGCAAGAGCCTCCTCAGGGCTATGAGTTGAACATCCGCTCGAGTCCTCATGACATAGAGCAAGCCTTTTCGGGGCTGTGATTTGGATAACCGCTTAAGTCTCCAGGACTTAGCCTTGACCTCTTCCGGGTCTGAAAGGGATGTCTAGCTCAAGTCTTCATACTTGGCACATCCGTATCCCACGCATCTATGAACAGCTTCGCTTAGTCATGCAGATACAACACGGGACTTTGCCCAGTCGGTCTAGTCGTATACCGAACATGACACCTTAACAAAGGTTATGCAGGACTGACTCAACAACGTCATCCACTCATACATTCGAGCATTGTTGAACCTAAGCTAATGCATTGTTTCAATAATTAACCTCTTCCACCCTTGGTACGCGGGCGAAGCAATTGTCCGGGCATCAACTCGACGTTTTGGGGGTTGATTATTCTATGTATTTTAGATACCCCAGAGGCCTGTTGACCCTATCCAGAGTAGGGCAGTGTGTTTCAACTGGGAGAACCCTACTAGGCCCATATTCGGATGCATCCTCTACTTACAGTAGTTGGGTTCAATCCTTAGATCTTAAGGATAACCACGACCCCAAAACCCATGAGTGACTGAGGCCATCGTGGACTCTATCAGGTCCAAAGTAAAATACGTGTCACTCAAGGCTGTACCATCACTGTCATTTTGCGGTGTGCATAATTCCTGAAGGGGTCTGCCAGTCTTACAATTACTTGGACAAAATCTGCATGCCATTTAGGCAGCCCGTGCCTTAGCACTACGGGAGTATGTACCCGATCCCATTCAGTCCGCCCCAACACAGTCATTACTGAGGGGGTACCCCTAACACGATTTTCAACCGTGGGGGATGTGCGACCTTAAGTCTTATTCATATGCATGCATAACACAGCTCTTGGCACTACGACCACCACGAGCATCACACTTCTTTTGGGTGGAAACAACACACTCTGGCTCTTCGGCCCTTACGAGTCTAGTTGCGTAACCGTTCTCAATGAGCATGCATATGACTCGATCTAAATAGATTGGCTACTTGGTGTATTTTTACGCAACCAGTCCAAACCTAGTCAAGGCGCAACCTCTACTCTAACTCAGCAGCCCTTACGAGCAAGGTGCCCCTGCAGGCACAGGGATACGAGCCGTTCTGGCATCGTTCCATCAACGGACATCATTATGTCGTTCAACTGGTTTCAGCAGCTCTTCTGCTAACCATTTCGTCAACACCTCCCCTGCTCTACCGGCAGCGGTGCGACGAAACCTTCTTTGATGTATAAGGAATTCAATAAACTGGGTAGCACTCTGCTATGTGTTAGAGTATCCTGCTACATTCTTTCTGCGCTATTCTTAGCTTCTCCAAAATTTTCAGCAGCACTTCCTCTCTTTTATAGAGAAAGTGTGTGTTTCTTTCATCCATTTCAGCGGCATCTCCCCTCTTTGGCGGAAAATCGCTACGCTTAACTCGAGAAATGGACGTGCACCATTGTGCGTACTTTGCATCCATCAAGGTTGCAGGAACCCTGGGCCATAGCCAGGCCAAACGTAATTGACTTAGTCTTTACGTAAAGAGCATTTTGCCAAAAAGCGAAGCCTTTCCAATAGGGGCGTCATTTGTCAAGTAGAATCTTGAACGAGGAGCGGTCAGGGAATCGCATTGGCGATTTGGAGTTGATCTCCATTTGAATGCTCATTTATGCGTTGTATATTTAGTATAAGCAGGAGCCTTGGTGTCATTCAACACGACGGCGTAAGTAAATACATTGCGGAAAGCAGGAGCCTTGGCATCATACGACGCGATGGCGTAAGTAAATGCATAATCGGAAGTGCAGAAATCGTAAATTGCAGAAAACATGAGCCTGTGCGATATAGGATGCGTCGGCAGAATCAGCAGATATACACCTTGATCCGCATCCAACGATAGTTACGAGGCGAGCGGGTGAACACCGAAGTGTTCTGAAGGGCTCAACCAAGAACTAAGGCGAGATATCATTTTTAAAATGCATATACTGCGTATTTGAACATAGATATATCCGACGATAGTTACGAGACGAGCGAGTGAACACTGAAGTGTTCAAAAAGGGCTCAATCAAGAACTAAAGCAAGATACTACTTCAGAAAGTATATGCTATATACAAACAATCAAATACTTGAGAGAGAGGGTTTAATGAAGCGAACTTACTTCAAATCGTGGAAGAAACGACTCTTGAACGCTTCGATGCTAAGAACGAGGCTAGACTTCAAAAAGGATCAACTTCGAACTTTGGACGAAAATGACTTGAACTTTGACTTTGAATCAAACCAGGTTCAAGTCAAGTCAACTGGGTTTGGACTTAGGACAGGTGGGTTAGGACCAGGTCAGGCAGGCTAAGACCAGATCAAGCAGGCTCAGGCTAAGTCAGGTAGGCTCAGACCTAATGGACTAGGTAGGGGCGGTTTTAGGAAGTAGGAGAGAGAAAGAGTAGGCTAGAAAAGGGGGGGGGATGATTTTTTCTAAAGGGGAGGGGGTCTATTTATAGATTCTGAAACTTGGGCCCCAAGTTTCAGAATCTCCCTTTTACCCCTACCTTCTTTTTAATACCAAGAGGTTCTTTAGTGTGGGGCCCACTTGGATATTCCTTGGAATATTTTTGTGGGTCCCACCAGATATTTTCTGAGGAATATTTCTGTGGGTTCCAGCAATATTTTCGTGGGTGCCGCAAAAATTTTGGGTTTTTGACGATGTTTTAAAGAAAAATTCTGAGTATGTCATTCCCTTTGTATTGATGTAACTAAGAAAGTTGGCTCGAGGAAATCTCTTGATTTCGTTCAGGTAGGAAGTTATGGCTTCCAGAGTGTTTGAGCATATATTCGTGAAGATACGAATATCCTAAGTATATTTGGGTTGCAGGAATCGGTTCGATTCGCGATACCATAAAAATGTTATTTTTCACTGGAGAATGCCTCAAGAATTTATTCAGAGTTGAACTGAAAAATTGCGGGTCTTACATCATTACCCTCTTAAAGGAATTTCATCCTCGAAATTCAGTTAAGAGCACTAAGTGCGTAACTCAGAATATTTCTCCCCTATGTTAGATTCATAATTGTATCCACTTAGTTCAACATCGTATTTATTCCAATCATAACCTCGTATCATAATTCATGATCGATGTGGTATGCTTCTTATATCTGAGTTTAAATTACACTACAACCACGGTAGTTTTATTGAATCAATGTTCTTCCAACCGGCTATCAAATTAGCCATCTTGTGTAACTATTTCATACACACAGATCATTCTTATTAGAATTTAACCATTTTGGAACAAGTCCCCTGTCAGACTACGTGTTATTAAAAACGTGCCTCCTCACAGGTTCGCCCTTGTCAGACTTACCTGATATTGGATCAGTACAACCTCACAAAATCAAACTAGTCAAGCTACTAATTTTGGAACATATACACTCGCACGGAGGTGTATACCCTCACAGGCTCACTCTGGCTAGACGATCTGATCTTGAATATGTAAAACCTCACAGGACTCTCTTATTAGGAACAATTCCTCGATGATTTATTTTATTATGTGACTTTTAGCGTTCTAATTACGTAAACTTAATTTCTCAAACATGGGTCTATAGCCATAACTTTTGGGCATAAGCACTTAAGATTTAATTTAACAAATCCAACATTACTTTTGAGAACAAGGATACACATCGATCCAAATGACCGTACACAAGGTCATACGCCTCTTGTCTAAAGCATTCATTGGATCTGGTCTTAAAATAGCTTTTTACCCATTACAACTCTATCTATCAAGGTAATAAGATTCTTTCATATGATCATTATCCATGACTTGTTCGGCTGTCACCGCATAGACACGACCTGCCACAGGTTTCTGCTCTACCCTAGGTAGTGGTAGTCATTGTTGTTGAGAGGGTCCTCCAGATCCCATATTTCTCCGTTGAAGATCTCAGGTCTTTTTGCGACATTCTCTTACACGATGCCCCGGTTTGCCTCAATATAGGCAACCTCCTGTATCGCGAGGGCAAACCCCTCCAGAATGATCTGAGCTACACCTCGGGCATCGAAAATTAGACGGTTGGTAGGGCTGATTGGCTTCTACCATCTACAATGGCCGCTCGGTCGGTGGAGTAAAATTGTTCACCCGAAAATCCCTCTTATAAAAAGATTGTTGTGATTCCTGGCCAACAGAGATTGTCCTCTTCTTGTTCCCATTACATGGTACTGGTCTCTTTACCACGATCCCTTTACATCGCTCCCAGTCTACGCTAATCTTCGAAATTGCTTTCACAGCAGCTTGAAAAGTCTGGGGCATGCTGGTTATAACTCGAGATCGTAACCCTTCCGGAAATCCGTTGATATATTTATCGGCTCTTTCCTGGTCTGTGTCAAATAACCGTGAGGAGTACCGCTCAAGGTTCTGAAATTTGGTAGTATAGTCGATGAGACTCATACTACACTCCTCTAGTTCCAGGAACTCCATCTTTTTCTTATTTCTGGAGTGCAACAGGAAGTAGTTATTCAAGAAAGTTCTCCGAAAATCATCCCAAGGGATGACTTTAAGCTGAGAGAACTAGATGATCTTAGTGGTATCCCACCACTTTCGTGCATTAACCTTCAACCTATATGTACCAAATTTTGTCTTTTTCTCTTCCGGTACTCCAAGTACAAGGAATGCGCGCTCTATCTCCTCGATCCAACTTTCTGAAAGCTCTCGATCGGCACTGCCAACGAAAACCAGTGGGTCAAGCTTGAGAAACTTCTCATAAGTTATGCCTCCCAGGTTCTCGTTGCGAGGTGGGGCTGGTGCTTGCCTCGTTTCACGGATAGCTGTTACCAGATTATTGAGTGTTTCCAGCAGAAAGCCCTGTGTATGGGACTCCTCGCTCGGCATGGTCCTCCTCATCCTAGGAGCCATTTATCTATACATGCAAATACACCCAAATCAGCAAAAGTATAAAATTTATACTTACAGTGCGATACCGCAAACACGACGAATCTTGAATCAGGTTTCTCAGACACATGCTTTGATACCAATTCTGTAATGCCCCGGATTTTCAAAACAAAGCTAAGTTAAAATTTTCACAAATTTCTTTGTTTTTTTCTTTGCAGCACAACTTAGAAGAGCTTTTAGCAACGGAATCAGACGATAATGAGTCGTCGATTTTAGAAAACCCCGAGCACGTTGCAGGTATGTGGTCAAGCCACTCATTGACCACCGAAGTGTTCCATTTTATCGGAAACCCCGTGGTTGTTACAACATCACTGCTTGAATAAGCAGTATGGGTTTAATAAAATGAAGCAGTACAACTCTGCCTAGAGAAACCCTGGAACTCGATGCCGCTTTGCTCCGCATATCACCACGCAGGTCCAACACCTGAAATCCCCATGAAACGGGGTCAGAACCACTGATGGTCGGGTAAGCATGCAATCTTATAACCATTCAACACAAGCAATACGTTTGACCACTCAGGGTCGCAGTTCGTAATAGCGATGCTCAAGCCTCCAAGACTTAGCGTATATCGCAAGAGCCTTCTTACGGCTATGAGTTGAACATCCGCTCGAGTCCTCATGACTTAGAGCAAGCCTTTTCGGAGCTGTGATTTGGATAGCCGCTTAAGTCTCCAGCACTTAGCCATGACCTCTTCCGGGTCTGAAAGAGATGTCTAGCTCAAGTCTTTATACTTTGCACATCTGTATCCCATGCGTCTAAGGACAACTCCTCGAGCTTCGCTTAGTCGTGCGGATAAAACACGGGACTTTGCCCAGTCGGTCCAGTCGTATACCGAACATGACACCTTCACAAAGGTTATGCAGGACTGACTCAACAACGTCATCCACACATACATTCAAGCATCGCTGAACCTAAGCTAATGCATTGTTTCGATAATTAACCTCTTCCACTCTTGGTACGCGGGCGAAGCAATTGTCCGGGCATCAACTCGACGTTATAGGGGTTGATTATTCTATGTATTTTAGATAACCCAGAGGCCTGTTGATCCTATCCATAGTAGGGCAGTGTGTGTCAACTCGGAGAACCCTACTAGGCCCATATTCGGATGCATCCTGTACTTGCAGTAGTTGGGTTCAATCCTTAGATCTTAAGGATAACCACGACCCCAAAACCCATGAGTGACTAAGGCCATCGTGGACTCTATCATGTCCAAAGTAAAATACGTGTCACTCAAGGTTGTACCATCACTATCATTCTGCAGTGTGCATAATTCCTGAAAGGGTCTGCCAGTCTTATAATTACTTAGACAGAATCTGCATGCCATTTTGGCAGCCCGTGCCTTAGCACTACGGGAGTATGTACCCGACCCCATTCAGTCCGCCCCAACACAGTCATTACTGAGGGGGTACCCCTAACAAGATTTTCAACCGCGGGGTATGTGCAACCTTAAGTCTTGTTCATATGCATGCAGAACACCGTTCTTGACACTACGACCACCACGAGCATCACACCTCTTTTGGGTGGAAACAACACACTCTGGCTCTTCGGCCCTTATGAGTCTGGTTGCGTAACCGTTCTCAATGAGCATGCATATGACTCGATCTAAATAGATCGGCTACTTGGCGTATTTTTACACAACCATTCCAAACCTAGTCTAGGCGCAACCTCTACTTCAGCTCAGCGGCCCTTACGAGCAAGATGCCCTTGCAGGCACAGGGATACGAGCCGTTCTGCCATCGTTCCATCAACGGACATCATTATGCCATTCAACTGGTTTCGGCAGCTCGTCTGCTAACCATTTCGTCAACACCTCCCCTGCTCTACCGTTAGCGGTACGACGAACCCTTCTACGATATAGAAGGCATTCCATAAACTGGGTAGCACTCTGCTATATGTCAGAGTATTCTTAGCTTCTCCAGAATTTTCAGCATCACTTCCTCTCTTTTACGGAGAAAGCGTGCGTTTCTTTTATCCAATTCAGCGGCATCTCCCCTCTTTGGCGGGAAATCGCTACGCTTAAGTCGGTAAATGGACGTGCATCGTTGTGCGTACTTTGCATACATCAAGGTTACAGGAACCCGGGGTCATAGCCATGCCATACGTAATTGACTTAGTCTTTACGTAAAGAGCATTTTGCCAAAAAGTGAAGCCTTTCCAATAGGGGCTTAATTCGTCAAGCAGAATCTTGAACGAGGAGCGGTCAGGGAATCCCATTGGCGATTTGGAGTTTATCTCCATTTGAACGCTCATATATGCGTCGTATATTTAGTATAAGGAGGAGCCTTGGTGTGATTCAACACGACGACGTAAGTAAATACATTGCAGAAAGCAGAAGCCTTAACATCATACGACGCGACGACGTAAGTAAATGCATAATCAGAATTACAGAAATCGTAAATTGCAGAGAACATGAGCCTGTGCGATATAGGACGCGTCGGCAGAATCAACAGATATACACCTAGATCCGCATCCAACGATAGTTACAAGGCGAGTGGGTGAACACCAAAGTGTTTTGAAGGACTCAACCAAGAACTAAGGCGAGATACCATTTTTAAAATGCATATACTACGTATTTGAACATAGATATATCCGACGATAGTTACGAGACAAGCGGGTGAACACCGAAGTGTCCAAAAAGGGCTCAATCAATAACTAAAGCAAGATACTGCTTCAGAAAGTATATGCTATATACAAACAATCAAATACTTGAGAGAGATGGATTAATGAAGCGAACTTACTTCAAATCGTGAAAGAAACGACTCTAGAATGCTTCGATGCTTCGAACGAGGCTCGACTTCAAAAGGATCAACATCGAACTTCGGACAAAAAAGGACTTGGACTTTGACTTTGAACCAAACCAGGTTCAAGTCAAGTCAACTGGGTTTTGACTTAGGTCAAGTAGGTTCAGACCTAGGTCAGGTGGGTTAGGACCAGGTGAGGCAGGCTAAGACCAGATCAAGCAGGCTCAAGCAAAGTCATGTAGGCTCAGCCCTACTGGGCTAGGTAGGGGAGGTTTTAGGAAGTAGGAGAGAGAAAGAGGAGGCCAGAAAGGGGGGGGGGATTTTTTCTAAAGGGGAGGTGGTCTATTTATAGATTTTGAAACTTGGGCCCCAAGTTTCAGAATCTCTCTTTTACGCATTGCTTCTTTTTAATAAAAAGAGGTTCCCTGGTGTGGAGATCACTTGGATATTCCATGGGATAATTTTGTGGGTCCCACCAGATATTTTCTGAGGAATATTTATGTGGGTGCCACCAATATTTTCGTGGGTCCCGCAAAAATTTTGGGCTTTTGGTGAATTTTTTTCGAAAAATTTTGAGTACGCCAATCCCTTCGTATTGACGTAACTAAGAAAGTTGGCTCGAGCAAATCTCTTGATTTCGCTCAGGTAGGAAGTTATGACTTCCAGAGTGTTTGAGCATATATTCGTGAAGATACGAATATCCTAAGTATATTTGGGTCACAGGAATCAGTTTGATTCGCTTTACGGTAAGAATGCTATTTTTCACTAGAGAATGCCTCAAGAATTTATTCAGAGTTGAATTGAAAAATTGCGGGTCTAACATCATTGACCCCTTAAAGGAATTTCGTCCGCGAAATTCAGTTAAGAGTACTAAGTGCATAACTCAGGATATTTCTCCCATATGTTAGATTCATAATTGTATTCACTTAGTTCAACATCGTATTTATTCCAATCATAACCTCGTATCATAATTCATGATCGATGAGGTATGCTTCTCATATCTGAGTTTAAATTACACTACAACCACGGTAGTTTTATTGAATCAATGTTCTTCCAATCGGCTATCAACTTAGCCATCTTGTGTAACTATTTCATACACACAGATCATTCTTATTAGAATTGAACCATTTTGCAAAAAGTCCCCTGTCAGACTACCTGGTACTGGAAACTTACCTCCTCACAGGTTTGCCCTCGTCAAACTTATTTGATATTGGATCAGTACACCCTCACAGATTCAAACTAGTCAAGCTACTGATTTTGGAACATATACACTCGCACGAAGCTCTATACTCTCACAGGCTCACTCTGGCTAGACGATCTGATCTTGAATATGAAAAACCTCACAGGACTCTCTTCTTGGGAACAATTCCTCGATGGTTTATTTTATTATGTGACTTTTAGCGTTCTAATTACGTAGACTTAATTTCTCAATCATGGGGTCTATAGCCATAACTTTTGGGCATAAGCACTTAAGATTTAATTTAACAAATCCAACATTACTTTTGAGAACAAGGATACACATCGATCCAAATGACCGTACACAAGGTTATATGCCTCTTGTCTCAAGCATTCATTGGATCTTGTCTTTTGATAGACTTTTACCCATTACAACTCTATCTATCAAGGTATTAAGATTCCTTGATAAGATCATTATTCATGACTTGTTCGGCTGTCACCGCATAGACACGACCTGCCACAGGTTTCTACTCTACCTTGGGTAGTGGCAGTCATTGTTGTTGAGAGGGTCCTCCACATCCCATATTTCTCCGTTGAACATCTGTGGCCTTCTTGCGACATTCTTTTACACGATGCCCTGATTTGCCGCAATATAGGCAACCTTCTGTATCGCGAGGGCAAACCCCTCCGGGATGATCTGAGCTACACCTCGGGCATCGAAAATTAGACAGTTGGTAGGGTTGATTGGCTTCTACCATCTGCAATGACCGCTCGGCCGGTGGAGTTAAATTGTTCTCTCCAAAAACCCTCTTATAAAAAGGTTGTGATTCCTGGCCAATGGCGAACCTCCTCTTATTGTTCCCATTACTTGTTACTGTTCTCTTTACCACGATCCCTTTACATCGCTCCCAGTCTGCTCTAATCTTTAAAGCTGCTGCCACAGCGGCTTGAAAAGTCTGGGGCATGCTGGTTATAACTCGAGATCGTAACCCTTCCCGAAATCCATTGATATATTTATTAGCTCTTTCCTAGTCTGTATCAAATAACCGAGAGCAGTACCGCTCAAGGTTCTGAAACTTGGTAGTATAGTCGATGAGACTCATACTACCCTGCTCTAGTTCCAGGAACTCTATCTTTTTCTTATTTCTGGAGTGCAACGGGAAGTAGTTATTCAAGAAAGTTCTCCGAAAATCATCCCAAGGGATGACTTTAAGCTGAGAGAACTGGATGATCTTAGTGGTATCCCACCACTTTCGTGCATTATCCTTCAGCCTATATGTGCCGAAGTTTGTCCTTTTCTCTTCTGATACTCCAAGTACCAGGAATGCGCGCTCTGTCTCCTCGATCCAACTTTCTGCAAGCTCTGGATCGGCAGTGCCAACGAACACCGGTGGGTCAAGCTTTAGGAACTTATCATAAGTTATTCCTCCCAGGTTCTCGTTGCGAGGCGGGGCTGGTGCTTGTCTTGTTTCACGGATAGCTGTTAGCAGATTATTGAGTGTTTCCAGCAGGAAGCCCTGCGTATGGGACTCCTTGCTCGGCATGGTTTTTCTCATTTTATTAGCCATTTATCTATTCACACAAATACACCCAAATCAGCAAAAGTATAAAATTTATACTTACAGTGCGATACTGCAAACACGACGGATCTTGAACCAGGTTTCTCAGACACATGGTTTGATACCAACTCTGCCTAAGGAAACCCTGGAACTCGATGCCGCCTTGCTCCACATATCGCCACGCAGGTCCAACTCCTGAAATCCTTATTAAATGGGGTCAGAACCACTGATGGTCTGGTAAGCATGCAATTATATAACCATTCAACTCAAGCAATGTGTTTGACTACTCAGGGTCGCAGTTCGTAATAGCGACGCTCAAGCCTCCAAGACTTAGCGTATATCGCAAGAGCCTCCTCAGGGCTATGAGTTGAACATCCGCTCGAGTCCTCATGACTTAGAGCAAGCCTTTTCGGGGCTGTGATTTGGATAACCGCTTAAGTCTCCAGGACTTAGCCTTGACCTCTTTCGGGTATAAAAGAGATGTCTAGCTCAAGTCTTCATACTTGGAACATCCGTATCCCACGCATCTAAGGACAGCTCCTCGAGCTTCGCTTAATCGTGTGGATATAACACGGGACTTTGCCCAGTCGGTCCAGTCGTATACCGAACATGACACCTTCACAAAGGTTATGCAGGACTGACTCAACAACGTCATCCACTCATACATTCAAGCATCGTTTAACCTAAGCTAATGCATTGTTTCGATAATTAACCTATTCCACCCTTGGTACGCGGGCGAAGCAATTGTTCGGGCATCAACTCGACGTTTTGGAGGTTGATTATTCTATGTATTTTAGATACCTCAGAGGCCTGTTGACCCTATCCATAGTAGGGCAGTGTGTTTCAACTGGGAGAACCCTACTAGGCCCATATTTAGATGCATTCTCTACTTGCAGTAGTTGGGTTCAATCCTTAGATCTTAAGGATAGAGATGACCCCAAAACCCATGAATGACTGAGGCCATCGTGGACTCTATCAGGTCCAAAGTAAAATACATGTCACTCAAGGCAATACCATCACTGTCATTCCGCAATGAGCATAATTCGTGAAGGGGTCTGCCAGTGTTATAATTACTTGGACAAAATCTACATGCCATTTAAGCAGCCCGTTCCTTACCACTACGGGAGTATGTACCCGACCCCATTCAGTCCGCCTCAACATAGTCATTACTGAGGGGGTACCCCTAACACGATTTTCAACGGTGGGGTATGTGCAACCTTAACTCTTATTCATATGCATGCATAACACAGCTCTTGGCACTACGGCCACCATGAGTATCACACCTCTTTTGGGTAGAAATAACACACTCTGGCTCTTCGGCCCTTACGAGTCTAGTTGCGTAACCGTTCTCAATGAGCATGCATATGACTCGATCTAAATAGATCGGCTACTCGATGTATTTTTACGCAACCAGTCCAAACCTAGTCAAGGCGCAAACTCTACTCCGGCTCAGCGGCCTTTATGAGCAAGGTGCCCTTGCAGGCACAGAGATACAAGTTGTTTTGACCTCGTTCCATCAACGGACATCATTATGTCGTTCAACTATTTTCGGCAGCTCTTCTGCTAACCATTTCGTCAACACCTCCCCTGCTCTACCGGCAGCGGTGCGATGAACCCTTCTACGATGTAGAAGGCATTCCATGAACTGGGTAGCACTCTGCTATGTGTCAGAGTATCCTGCTACGTTCTTTGTGAGTTATTCTTAGCTTCTCCAGAATTTTCAGCAACACTTCCTCTCTTTTACGGAGAAAGCGTACGTTTCTTTTATCCATTTCAGCGACATCTCCCCTCTTTGGCGGGAAATCGCTACGCTTAACTCGAGAAATGGACGCGCACCGTTGTGCGTACTTTGCATCCATCAAGGTTGCAGGAACCCTGGGCCATAGCCGGGTCATACGTAATTGACTTAGTCTTTACGTAAAGAGCATTTTGCCAAAAAGTGATGCCTTTCCAATAGGGGCTTCATTCGTCAAGCAAAATCTTGAACAAGGAGCGGTCATGGAATCACATTAGCGATTTGGAGTTGATCTCCATTTGAACGCTCATTTATGTGTCGTATATTTAGTATAAGCAGGAGCCTTGGTGTCATTCAACACGACGGCGTAAGTAAATACATTGCAGAAAGCAGGAGCCTTGGCATCATACGACGCGATGGCGTAAGTAAATGCATAATCGGAAGTACAGAAATCGTAAATTGCAGAAAACAGGAGCCTGTGCGATATAAAACGCGTCGGCAGAATCAGCAGATATACACCTAGATCCGCATCCAACGATAGTTACGAGGCGAGCGGGTGAACACCGAAGTGTTCTGAAGGACTCAACCAAGAACTAAGGCGAGATACCATTTTTAAAATGCATATACTGCGGATTTGAACATAGATATATCCGACGATAGTTACGAGACGAGCAGATGAACACCGAAGTGTCCAAAAAGGGCTCAATCAAGAACTAAAGCAAGATACTACTTTAGAAAGTATATGCTATATACAAACAATTAAATACTTGAGAGAGATGGATTAATGAAGTGAACTTAGTTCAAATCGTGGAAGAACGGCTCTAGAACGCTTCAATACTTCGAACGAGGCTCGACTTCAAAAAGGATCAACTTTGAACTTCGAACGAAAAAAGACTTGGACTTTGACTTTGAACCAAACCAGGTTCAAGTCAACTGGGTTTGGACTTAGGTCAGGTAGGTTTAGACCTAGGTTAGGTGGGTTAGGACCAGGTCAGGCAGGCTAAGACCAGATCAAGCAGGCTCAGGCTAACTCAGGTAGGCTCAGACCTACTGGGCTAGGTAAGGGAGGTTTTAAGAAGTAGGAGAGAGAAAGAGGAGGCTAGAAAGGGGGGGGGGGAATTTTTTCTAAAGGGGAGGGGGTCTATTTATAGATTCTGAAACTTGGGGCCCAAGTTTCAGAATCTCCCTTTTACGCCTAGCTTCTGTTTAATACCAAGAGGTTCCTTGGTGTGTGGCCTACTTGGATATTCTATGGGATATTTTTGTGGGTTCCACCAGATATTTTCTGAGGAATATTTCTGTGGGTCCCACCAATATTTTCGTGGGTCCCGCAAAAATTTCGAGTTTTTGGCGATTTTTTTCTGAAAAATTTTGAGTACGCCATTTCCTTCGTATTGACGTAACTAAGAAAGTTGGCTCGAGAAAATCTCTTGATTTCGTTCAGGTAGGAAGTTATGACTTTCAGAGTGTTTGAGCATATATTCATGAAGATACGAATATCCTAAGTATATTTGGGTCGCAGGAATCAGTTTGATTTGCTTTACGGTAAAAATGCTATTTTTCACTAGAGAATGCCTCAGAATTTATTCAGAGTTGAACTGAAAAATTGCGGGTCTTACATCATTACCCCCTTAAAGGAATTTCGTCCACGAAATTCAGTTAAGAGTATTAAGTGCGTAACTCAGTATATTTCTCCCATATGTTAGATTCATAATTGTATTCACTTAGTTCAACATCGTATTTATTCCAATCATAACCTCGTATCATAATTCATGATCAATGAGGTATGCTTCTCATATCTGAGTTTCAATTACACTACAACCACGATAGTTTTATTGAATCAATGTTCTTCCAACCGGCTATCAACTTAGCCATCTTGTGTAACTATTTCATACACACAGATCATTCTTATTAGAATTTAACCATTTTGGAAAAAGTCCCCTGTCAAACTACTTGGTATTGGAAATGTACCTCCTCACAGGTTCGCCCTCGTCAGACTTACTTGATATTGTATCAGTACACCCTCACAGAATCAAACTAGTCAAGCTACTGATTTTGGAACATATACACTCGCACGGAGCTGTATACCCTCACGGGCTCACTCTGGCTAGACGATCTGATCTTGAATATGTAAAACCTCAGAGGACTCTCTTCTTGGAAACAATTTCTCGATGGTTTATTTTATTATGTGACTTTTAGCGTTCTAATTACGTAGACTTAATTTCTCAATCATGGGATCTATAGCTATAACTTTTGGGCATAAGCACTTAAGATTTAATTTAACAAATCCAACATTACTTTTGAGAACAAGGATACGCATCGATCCAAATGATCGTACACAAGGTTATATGCCTCTTGTCTCAAGCATTCATTGGATCTTGTCTTTCGATAGCTTTTTACCCATTACAACTCTATCTATCAAGGTATTAAGATTCCTTGATACGATCACTATTCATGACTTGTTTGGCTGTCACCGCATAGACACGACCTCCCACTGGTTTCTGCTCTACTCTGGGTAGTGGCAGTCGTTGTTGTTGAGAGGGTCCTCCAGATCCCATATTTCTCCATTGAAGATCTGAGGCCTTCTTGCGACATTCTCTTACACGATGCTCTGGTTTGCCGCAATATAGGCAACCTCCTGTATCGCGAGGGCAAACCCCTCCGAGATGATCTGAGCTACACCTCAGGCATCGAAAATTAGACAGTTGGTAGGGCTGATTGGCTTCTACCATCTGCAATGGCCGCTCGACCGGTGGAGTAAAATTGTTCTCCCGAAAATCCCTCTTATAAAAAGGTTGTTGTGATTCGTGGCCAATGGCAAACATCCTCTTATTGTTCCCATTACTTGTTACTGGTCTCTTTACCACGATCACTTTACATCGCTCCTAGTCTGCGCTAATCTTCGAAGCTGCTACCACAACGACTTGAAAAGTCTGGGGCATGCTGGTTATAACTCGAGATCGAAACCCTTCCCGAAATCCGTTGATATATTTATCGGCTCTTTCCTGGTCTGTGTCAAATAACCGAGAGCAGTACCGCTCAAGGTTCTGAAACTTGGTAGTATAGTCGATGAGACTCGTACTACCCTGCTCTAGTTCCAGAAACTCCATCTTTTTCTTATTTTTGGAGTGCAACGGGAAGTAGTTATTCAAGAAAGTTCTCCGAAAATCATCCCAAGGGATGACTTCAAGCTGAGAGAACTGGATGATCTTAGTGGTATCCCACCACTTTCGTGCATTATCCTTCAGCCTATATGTGCTAAAGTTTGTCTTTTTCTGTTCCGGTTCTCCAAGTACCAAAAATGCGCACTCTGTCTCCTCGATCCAACTTTCTGCAAGCTCTAGATCGGCACTGCCAACGAAAACTGGTGGGTCAAGCTTGAGGAACTTCTCATAAGTTATTCCTCCCAGGTTCTCGTTGTGAGGCGGGGCTGGTGCTTGCCTCGTGTCACGGATAGCTGTTACCAGATTATTGAGTGTTTTCAGCAAGAAGCCCTCCGTATGGGACTCCTCGCTCGGCATGGTTCTCCTCATCCTAAGAGTCATTTATCTATTCACGCTAATACACCCAAATCAGCAAAAGTATAAAATTTATACTTATAGTGCGATATCGCAAACACGACGGATCTTGAACCAGGTTTCTCAGACACATGCTTTGATACCAATTCTGTAACGCCTCGGATTTCCAAAACAAAGCTAAGTTAAAATTTTCACGAATTTCTTTTTTTTTTTCTTTGCAGCGGAACTTAGAAAAGCTTTTAGCAACGAAATTAGACGATAATGAGTCGTTGATTTTAGAAAACCCCGAGCACGTTGCAGGTATGTGGCCAAGCCACTCATTGACCACCGAAGTGTTCCATTCTATCGGAAACACCATGGTTATTACAACATCACTGCTTGAATAAGCAGTATGGGTTCAATAAAAGGAAGCAGTACAACTCTGCCTAGAGAAAACCTGGAACTCGATGCCGCCTTGCTCCGCATATCGCCACTTAGGTCCAACACCTGAAATCTTCATTAAACGGGGTCAGAACCACTGATGGTCTGGTAAGCATGCAATCATATAACCATTCAACTCAAGCAATGTGTTTGACCACTCAAGGTCGCAGTTCATAATAGCGACGCTCAAGCCTCCAAGACTTAGCGTATATCGCAAGAGCCTCCTCAAGGCTATGAGTTGAACATTCGCTCGAGTCCTCATGACATAGAGCAAGCCTTTTCGGGGCTGTGATTTGGATAACCGCTTAAGTTTTCAGGACTTAGCCATGACCTCTTCTGGGTCTGAAAGGGATGTCTAGCTCAAGTCTTCATACTTGGCACATCTGTATCCCACGCATCTAAGGACAGCTCCTCGAGCTTCGCTTAGTCTTGCGGATACAACACTGGACTTTGCCCAGTCAGTCCAGTCGTATACCGAACATGACACCTTCACAAAGGTTACACAGGACTGACTCAACAACGTCATCCACTCATTCATTCAAGCATCGCTGAACCTAAGCTAATGCATTGTTTCGATAATTAACCTCTTCCACCCTTGGTACGTGGGCGAAGCAATTGTTCGGGCATCAACTCGATGTTCTGGGGTTTGATTATTCTATGTATTTTAGATACCCCAGAGGCCTGTTGACCCTATCCATAGTAGGGCAGTGTGTTTCAACTTGGAGAACCCTACTAGGCCCATATTCAGATGCATCCTCTACTTGCAGTAGTTGGGTTCAATCCTTAAATCTTAAGGATAATGACGACCCCAAAATCCATGAGTGACTGAGGCCATCATGGCCTCTATCAGGTCCAAAGTAAAATACGTGTCACTCAAGGTTGTACCATCACTGTCATTTCGCAGTGAGCATAATTCCTAAAGGGGTCTGCCAGTCTTACAATTATTTGGACAGAATCTGCATGCCATTTAGGCAGCCCATGCCTTAGCACTACGAGAGTATGTCCCGACCCCATTCAGTCTGCCCTAGCACAGTCATTACTGAGGGGGTGCCCCTAACACGATTTTCAACCGCAAGGTATGTGCAACCTTAAGTCTTATTCATATGCATGCAGAACACCGCTCTTGGCACTACGGCCACCACGAGCATCACACCTCTTTTTGGTGAAAATAACACACTCTGGCTCTTCGGCGCTTACAAGTCTAGTTGCGTAACTGCTCTCCATGAGCATGCATATGACTCATTCTAAATAGATCGACTACTTGGCGTATTTTTACGCAACCAGTCCAAACCTAGTCAAGGCGCAACCTCTACTCCGGCTCAGCGGCCCTTATGAGCAAGGTGCCCTTGCAGGCACAAGGATACGAGTCATTCTGGCATCATTCCATCAACGGACGTCATTATGTCGTTCAACTGGTTTCGGCAGCTCTTCTGCTAACCATTTCGTCAACACCTTCCCTGCTCTACCGGCAGCGGTGCGACGAACCCTTCTACGATGTAGAAGGCATTCCATGAACTGGGTAGCACTCTCCTTTGTGTCAGAGTATCCTGCTACGTTCTTTCTGAGCTATTCTTAGCTTCTCCAGAATTTTCAGCAGTACTTCATCTCTTTTATGGAGAAAGTGTGTGTTTCTTTTATCCATTTCAGCGGCATCTCCCCTCTTTGGCGGGAAATCGCTATGCTTAACTCGAAAAATGGACGTGCACCGTTGTGCGTACTTTGCATCCATCAAGGTTGCAGGAACCCTGGGCCATAGTCACGCCATACGTAATTGACTTAGTTTTTACGTAAAGAGCATTTTGCCAAAAAGAGAAGCCTTTCCAATAGGGGCTTCATTCGTCAAGCAGAATCTTGAACAAGGAGCGATCCGGGAATCACATTGGCGATTTAGAGTTGATCTCCATTTGAATGCTCATTTATGCGCCGTATATTTAGTATAAGCAGGAGCCTTGGTGTCATTCAACACGACGACATAAGTAAATACATTGCAGAAAGCAGGAGCCTTGGCATCATACGACGCGACGACGTAAGTAAATAGATAATCGGAAGTGCAAAAATCGTAAATTGCAGAAAACATGAGCCTGTGCGATATAGGATGCGTCGGCAGAATCAGTAGATATACACCTAGATCTGCATCCAACGATAGTTACGAGGCAAGCGAGTGAACACCAAAGTGTTCTGAAGGGCTCAACCAAGAACTAAGGCGAGATACCATTTTTAAAATGCATATACTGCGTATTTAAACATAGATATATCCGACGATAGTTACGAGACAAGCGGGTGAACACTGAAGTGTCCAAAAAGGGCTCAATCAAGAACTAAAGCACGATACTACTTCAGAAAGTATATGCTATATATAAACAATCAAATACTTGAGAGAGATGGATTAATGAAGCGAACTTACTTCAAATCGTGGAATAAACGGCTCTGGAACGCTTCGATGCTTCGAACGAGGCTCGACTTCAAAAAGGATCAACTTCGAACTTCGGACGAAAAAGGACTTGGACTTTGACTTTGAACCAAACCAGGTTCAAGTCAAGTCAACTGGGTTTGGACTTAGGTCAGGTAGGTTCAGACCTAGGTTAGGTGGGTTAGGACCAGGTCAGGCAGGCTAAGACCAGATCAAGTAGGCTCAGGGTAAGTCAGGTAGGCTCAGACCTACGGGCTAGGTAGGGGAGGTTTTAGGAAGTAGGAGAGAGAAAGAGGAGGCTAGAAAGGAGGGGGGTATGATTTTTTCTAAAGGGGAGGGGGTCTATTTATAGATTCTGAAACTTGGGCTCCAAGTTTCAGAATCTCCCTTTTACCCCTAGCTTCTTTTTAATACCAAGAGGTTCCTTGGTGTAGGGCCCACTTGGATATTCCATGGGATATTTTTGTGGGTCCCACCATATATTTTCTGAGGAATATTTTTGTGGGTCCCACCAATATTTTTGTGGGTTCCACAAAATTTCGGATTTTTGGCGATTTTTTTTTCGAAAAATTCTGAGTACGTCATTCCCTTCGTATTGACGTAACTAAGAAAGTTGGCTCAAGGAAATCTTTTGATTTCGTTCAGGTAGGAAGTTATGTCTTCTAGAGTGTTTGAGCATATATTCGTGAAGATACGAATATCCTAAGTATATTTGGGTTGCAGGAATCGGTTTGATTCGCTTTACGGTAAAAATGCTATTTTTCACTAGAGAATGCCTCAAGAATTTATTCAGAGTTGAACTGAAAAATTGCGGGTCTTACACAATCACATTTGTATATTTCTTTCAATCAAAAGTAGGTACATGTTCAGAACATTTAAACATGCATAAATAATTAATAATGCATACATTTACCATTGTAAAATTTGAATTGTATGCATGAGTGACTTTAACATCTTTAATTAGATCTTTTTTTTAAATAATGCATGTCATGCCTAACTAAATGCGTAGTCAATTTAGGTTTTATTTCTTAGCCTTACAGGTACTAACATAGGCAGTAACCTGGATCAGGGCTATGACGCAGACAATGTTTTCATACAATTATGTCTTTAGCCTAGCCGGGCACCATCCTCTAGTGTCGGGTGAGGGACGACTAAAGCGAGTAACGCTCCCAATACCAACATCTTGATACATCATACTTTACTCATGAGTTTATTATGGAGGGTTCCCCTATCTTCATGGCTGAGGAGAAGCAACCTTCCTTACTTAAATATGGTATCCATGAAGCCAAAAGTATCACTTACCTTATCCTTGTAAGCATCAATATTTATTGTTGCATGTCTAACTCTTTTTAATTTGTTGATTCTATGCAACACACAATTCAAATCTATTTTTAAGATTGAGGTCTCTTCAGGGCTCATGGATGCACATGTTTCAAATGTAAAATAATAATCATGCATCAATGCATATTTAACTCTAACATATATTCATGAACATGCAACGGTCATATGCAATTAAAGCATCCAAATTCAAATCACAATTCGTGCTTATTTCATCTAATTCAATAGTAATTGGCGGCAAAAACCAATTAGTGCATAAGCACTTCATTCAATCCATGTCGCATATTGGACACTCAAACCCTGTATAAAAAATATTTTAACAGTACATATGCAGCGTTATATAATTCGTAAAAAGCATATTTGAATGCCTTAAAAATATTGCACGTATTGTTAACTGTGCCTTCAGCCAATTCAGAATCTGTAAGACCCTTAATATGTTCAACTGTTATGACTATCATAGAGATGTGTACATTCTATGGGCAAAGCTAAAATTTTGACAAGTTATAGGAAATTCTTTCAGCTTTCCAATGCCATAAACCATTCATAAAATTTCTTTTGTACGAGGGAGATATGACCGGTTTAGTATATGCCTATACTTTTCTTTTCTAAATATCACAGTTCATTGCTCAATATAAGAACATAACTCAAAAAAATTTATATTATGTAGATTTTTTTTAGCTTTCCAATGCAATAAACCGTTCATAAAAACTCCTTCGAATGAGGGAGATACGAACAATTTACCAGTCGGGTGTGAGACCAAAAATATGAAATAGCGAGAAATATGCATTCGATTAAGCAGAAATAGGCCATCCTAGTTGATATTTCTGAAATTTTTTAACAACAATGCATCAAACATTATTTCAAAAATCTCAGTTCATAATATTACATATTACATTACATACAAATCTCATTTCTGCAACCATTAGGAAGGGAAATCGATTCGTCTTCCTGAAAACTATTTCCTCAGAAAAGTTTTTGATGTTTTCTCATATTCATGCATAGAGTTATATTTTTTTTATGGAAAAAATAACAAAATCTCAATTAACAGCATACAACATGAATGAGAATATTAAATCAAGCAATCTAACTATTTTTTTTATAAAGAACTAATTATATATTACCTTATTGTATTTCAAAAATGTTTTTATGTTTGAAAAAAACATAACACAGGGTTGGCCTTAAATCTTATGTTTTTCAATACAATCAAAACATTTTATAGGGATTGAACCGACTTCCCTATGAGAAATTAGACTAGTACCTCATCATCAATATATTTCAAGGTTTTCAAAGGGTTTTCATTTGAACACCCATAATCTTGATCTGCCCGTATTCGAACCCAATGCATGTTATATATATTTTTTTTCATTAAGGTTGAAACTAGAGCCTTCTTCACATGTATATGTGTGTGTACACCTCTGATTCAGAGTGTATGAACACATATTAGTGTCATAACCAAATTTTAATTAAAAACCAAGAAAACTGATTTAGCAAAACCGATTTTTGAGAGGTTTTTTTCTTTGAAAAACCATCTCTATTCTAATTTTGACGAATTCAATGCCGAATCCTCACATGGGAGATTTAGTACAAAATACATCAAATTAAAAATTCGAATAAACTCATGCATACGAGTTCTGATCTATATGTAGAGAATATAACTTCTTACCTCGGATCGTCGAAACTATCAAATCAAAACACTGATACAGGTGGCTCATTGGTCTGAACCAGGTACCTCCTCTGAGATGTAGCTATACCACCTTGATCAACAACTCTTCTAATGGAGTTTCAAATCTCCAAAAACTATATGAAGGAATAAAGAGACGGACAAGAGGGAGAATAGAGGGAAGAGGAAAGGGAATTGGGGAGATGAGTGACATTAGGACAAACTAGAAGGGGGGGGGGGGGTCTTTTCTCTCACTCATTTCCATCTCAAGAGAAATCTTAAAACTTTGTAACATTTTGGAAACCTTTATTTGTCATCTTTCTTTCTTTTCTTTGTATGTACTCATATATTTGATACCTTATATAATATGGTTATATTAACTATATGTATAACATAATATCTATATTATATGTGCTTAAGTAAGCATATTGGGGCCCACATGCATAGGACTTCCCCCCGCACCCCCATAGCTTACTTTCTATATTTCAAAATAGTATAACCTATGTCATAAGACTTATTTATATAGTAAGTATTTGACTTTTTTCTCTCTTTCTTTTCTTTCTTTTTTTTTGGTATCTACCACTCAACCATGAGGACATTCTAGGATGGGACATCCCATCCTAGAGGAGGTCCTCTCTTAGACCAAAAATCAACACAAGTTGGTTTTTTGGCAAGTTTAAAATTAACACCTTTTTTTTCTTGCTTTATCTTTTTAGGAACTTTTAAAACACATTTAACTAAGGTTTTTAAATTCTAACTTTAAATTAAATTTCAGCATGAGGTGCCACATAGAATGGGCTCCATAGAGGATGCCCCACTTATGGACCTATACTTCATTATTAAATTTGATTAAATCTCCTTTTTCATTCCATATTAATTAATTTACAAATTATCTTTATTTGACATTTTGGATTTCAAATTTTCTAAAGCTAAATTTTAATTTTAGATGGAATGGCACTACATGTAAACCAAATTACTTCAAATTCATATGAAATTCTTTCAAATATTAATTTGTCATAATTATTTAAATTCTTTTCTCAAAAATGCCATTTTTACTAAAATTAATTTTGAATGTGATTTTCTCTAAGGTCGGCAAGACAATTTAGTCATTTTTATTTTATTTTTTTTGCAAATTGGATTTCAAACTTATGAAATTAAATTCAAATTTACTCAAATTATATTTCATACATATCAAATTATCCTAAATTTTTTTGAAATTATATTTGACATTATTTCGATAAATTTTATCAATTATGTTATTAAATTCTACCTTTTTCATAAATTCAATTCTGAATGTGAATTTCACTAAAATAAACTTGAATCAACTTAATTGTTTTCATAAGATGTTTCTTATCATTCATCTTACGCTAATTTGCATTTTTACACTCATTTCTCATAAAATTCATCACCAATATTATTTTATTTATTGAAAGTACTCTTTAGAATCACAGGTATTACATCAAATTCGATTTAAATTTCAAGTTCAATTTTGACAAAAAATCCAAATTATTGCATAATTCAAACTTGAATTGGCATTGAACTAAAACTTAAATTTAGATTCAAATCAAACCCATATCTAATTATAATATTTGAGACAATTATTAAAACTGAATTTAAATCCAAATCTGATCCGAATTCAAATTTCCAAATCGAAATCCAAATTTGATAAAATTCTAAAAATTGAAATCTAAATTCAATGAGACTCCAAATTCAAATACACAATTTGAATCCTAACTAATATTAAAACTTAAATCAACTTTTAATTAAGTTCAACTTAAATCCAGATTAAATCTGATTAAAAATCAAAACCTTGATTGAGAATAAATTCCCTGACTAGAATTTATTCTGGATCCAAATTAAAGCTCAAATTGTGATTAAATATCATCTTTGTTTCAATAATATTTTGACACTAAATTCACCTTTATTCCTCATAAAAACATCAAAAAATTATGGGTTTTACATCCTTCCCTCAAAGAATTTTTGTCCTCGAAATTTAACTAGGGTAATTTACTGACAAGATTTTGGATGTTTGATTTTTATCATTTGTTTATTTAATAATTATAGAAAATTTACAGGTATTGCACGTATGGAGTCCTGCTCCTGTACCATCCATTGGGGGTCACACTATTATGTTACTCTCATTAATGACTCTACTTGAAAGGTATGAATTTATTTTCTCAAAAATAAATTTGATATATTCTCTATTTTTAAGAAGTAAAAAAGTCAAATTGAAAATGAGTCGAGGGTAAAAATAAGGTTTTTGAGATCTGATAATGGGGGTGAGCACAATAGCAAAGAATTTAAGGAGTTTTGTGCAAAAAATAATATTCATATGAAAATGACAATTCCAAGAACACCACAATAGAATTGAGTTGCTAAACACATGAATATAACCATGAACAAAAGAGTCAGAAGCATGAGGATATATGCTGGATTACCCAAAATGTTTTGGGCTGAAGTTGTGAGCACAACTTCTTACTTGATTAACCAAGAGTCTTATGTTCCTTTAAACTTTGAACTACCAGAGGTGGCAGGGATAGGCAAAGAGGTAAATCTATCATACTTAAATGTTTTCAATTGTGTTTCATATGTGCATATAGATTTTGATGATAGTTATAAGATGGATCCAAAGTTTAAGAAGTGTTTCTTCATTGGATATGGTAATTATGATTTTGGATATCGGTTCTAGGATGATCAAAACAAGATCATAAGAAGAAGAGATGTTATATTCAATGAAAACGTCTTATACAAAGACAAATCTGTTGCAGAATCTGAAAATACAAGAAATGGTGAGCAAGTTGAATTAGAGCAAATCTCTAAATATGATATGGCAAAGAGAGTTTAGGAGAATCCTAAAAACTATATGCCATAACTAGAACCTAGTGCACTTGAGATTCAACTGAGAAGATTGTCTAGATCATCTAGACCTATTCAACAATATTCTCCTTCTTTGAATTACTTATTGTTGACTGATGGTGGTGAGCAAGGATATTTTAGTGAAGCAATGCAAGTTAATGGTCATCTTCTATGAGAGTCAACCATGGAAGAAGAGATGGACTCATTGTGATCAAATCAAACATGGGTGCTAACTCAACTTTCAAGGGGCAAAAAGGCACTTTATAACAAATGAGTCTATCAAATTAAGGAGGAACATGATGGCAACAAGAAATACAAAACCAAGTTAGTTGTGAAAGGTTTTCAACAAAAGAAAGATATTGACTACACTAAAAATTTCTCTCATATTATTAAATTAACTATAATCATGCTTGTATTGTGTGTTATTGTAGTTGAAAACTTGCACTTAGAGCAGTTATATGTGAAATCTGTTTTTTTTTATGGTGATATAGAAGAAAACATCTACATGGTGTAGCCAGAAGGGTTTATTGTGCAGGGTAAAGAAGAACTTGTGTGCAAGCTAAATAAAAGCTTATATGGCTTGAAGCAAGCCCCCATATAGTGGTATAAGAAGTTTGATGGATTCATGTCTAACCATGGTTTCATGAGATGATAGATGGATCATTGTTCTTAACTTAAGAGATTTGATGATTGTTATATTATTTTGCTCTTGTATGTAGATGATATGCTTATTGTAAGATCTAACATTCAAGAGATCAACAAGTTGAAGCAGCAAATATCAAAGGAGTTTGCAATAAAGGATTTAAGAGCTTAAAAAAAATACTTGAGATGAGAATTTTTCAAGATCGAGAAGTTGACACTTTAAAGATGCCTCAAGCATATTATATTAAAAAGGTGTTAAGCAGGTTTTGTATGGATGATGCAAAACTCGTAAGTACTCCTTTGGCAAGTCATTTTAAATTATTGAAAGATAAATCACCCAAGTTAGATGAGGACTGAGTATATGTCCAAAGTTCCTTATGCTTCAACAGTTGACAACTTGATGTATGCTATGCTCAAGTAGTGTGAGTTGTTAGCAGGTACATGGCATATCCAGGGAAGCAACATTGAGAAGCTGTGAAATGGATCCTTTGTTACTTATGTGGTATCACAGACATGATACATTATTTTGACAAAGGTGACATAATTTTGCAAGGTTTTGTTGTTGATGGTTTAGGTGGTGATGTTGTCAATAGTAAAAGCACCACATGTTATGTTTACACTTTGGGTGACAATGTCATAAGTTGGGTCCCTCAATTGCAGAAAATTGTGGCTCTCACCACTACTGAAGCTTAATATGTTGTTACTGAAGCCAACAAGGAGATGATCTGGTTGAAGAAATTTTTAGAAGAGTTTGGTAGAAAGTAGAGCAGTAATGTCCTTTTTTGTGATAGTCAAAGTGTGATTCATCTAGCAGAGAATTCAGCATTCATGTTAGAACGAAGCATATTCAAATGAAATATCACTTTATTCATGATTTGTTGGTTGATGAGGCACTGACACTTGATAAGATTCATGGATCAGAAAATTTGACAAACATGTTGACCAAGACAATCATTGCAGAGAAGTTGAGGTTCTGCACAACCTTAGTTGGCCTTCATGGATAGTAGTTAGAGGTGTCGCACTAAGATTTTGGACTGCTTGAAAAGGGATGTCACAAGGTGTGATTGCTAAATAGAAATCAATTTCCAAGTGAGAGATTGTTGGAGAAGTGTAGAGATTGTTTCCTACCTTGACATAAATTCTTAATTTATGTGGATCCAACTTTGCAGTAAGTTGATGGGGGTCGCAGGGGAGTCAATCCCGCTGGCTATAAGGTAGAGATTTGGGGGCATTAGTCTCTGAAAAAAAATTGGATAAGCTTGGAAGGTATTTTTATAATTTTATCATAGACTCTTTATAGGATCAAAGTATAACACTTGTAGTTTTCTTGTTGTATCCAACAACACTATCATACTCCATGTAAAATTCATAGATTTTTCCTATTTAGAGAGGCATCCTTCTCTGCATTGTGTATCTCAATCGAATAGAGAAGAAGGCTCGGTGTAGTCATGGACATAGACAGTTTTTGCCGAACCACATAAAATCATTGTTTTTGTGTGTGACTATTTTTTTCATTTCCCTTTTTTATGCTTGTTTCTTTGATCCATTAGTACATTAAAGTATCGTACACAAACAATATCTCCTCTGAGAGTGTGCTTATGTGCACTATTTGCTGAACCAGCCTGATGACACTTCAAACTAAGTTGAGACAACTTTATCCTTCCTAGGGACATCATGGTCATAGCAAATTTTAATATAAAAGGTAAAAGATGGAAATTCATTTGAAGAGTATGGTGCCTCACGGCTTGGAAACTGCCGTGGGCCAAGAGAAATCATCTTATATTCAGAAATCAGTCCATGGGGCAAGCATTCATCCTGGACCAGTTAAGATGGGAGGTAAGGGACAAAGCATGCAGAAAATGGTGTGGTCGCCCTTTAGACTGGATTGGGGGCTGCAGGGCGATCTTATAACACCTCAATGGGTGGGGAATGGGAATAGTACTTGCAAAGATTTACAAATCTCGGTTGGGTTGGTAAACAACGTTTTCATGTAGCCACTACTTGTCTCTAAACCCGTCCACAGTAGGGTCTGATTAAGGTTTGTTGCTTTTTTGAGTTAGTGAGGAAGGAGGTGCTGGTTCAAAGCTTCATGGTCAGCTGTTAAATTTATAGAGATTGGTGCTCAACCAGTCCTTGTCTATTTGGAAGGTAATAGTAGGCAAAGTACCGAGATAACGATGCCTATTTCTTTATTTGCCTGCAAGAGTTGCATTTTCTGAAGCTACTAATTTGCAACTATAGAGTTATGACTTTGTTTCTATACTTTGTTTCTATACTTTGTTTCTCCGAAACAGGTTATATGTTCCCCCCTGAAACACACAGGTGTGTGTTCTCGGGTTTGAATGAGCTCCATGTATGTAAGCATGTGGGGCTTGTTTCCTCGTGTGTGTCTGCATCACTTAGCATCGAAGTCTGGTGCATTTACAAAGACTTAAGTACCCTTTCCCACCATTGGTGCCATAAAATGATGTTTCAAGTAAAGGACAAAAATGTCCTCCCACCAGAAAGGGTTAAAATCATCATCATTTTTGCCCTAAGGAGTAAACTCCTCTGCTTTAACAGGATCTCCTCATAATATGTCACCCTAAAAATTTTGGATCACCCTTTAATGATGCACCATCTACTGTAACAGGAGCTCCCTTTGACAACGCAACCTTTGTCATCGTCTACTGTCATTGGTGCACCCTTCGCCATCATCTGCTGCCGTCGGAGCATAGTCGGAGCATCGTTGCCACCATTGGCTGCATCTACCTTCTATGTGTTTCTCCTCCACTGTCAGATTAGCAAAACTTGTGTCCTAAAAGGTGAGTTTTGTGTAAGTTTTCGTTATGTAAACAAATTGATTTGTAAATCTGAATGTTAAATCTTAGTGGTTGTACTATATGTGCTAAATAACACTTATTTTCATACTCAAACAAGAGTCATGAAAGGCAACAATATGTACTTATAAAGTCTAAATTTCTACAATGATTTATAAGTTTGAAATTAATAAAGAGTTATACATTTAATAAAGTAGTGATTTGTTCAATGCAACAACAATTTATATGTTTGAATCAATAGCGATTTATGATTCATGATTCATGATTCATGATTCATGATTTATACATTTAAAGCAGCAAGAATATATATATTTAATGCAGTAGCGATTTATGATTTACAACGATATGTACTTATGAAGGGTTCGATTTTTACAACGATTTGTACATTTGAAGGAGCGCTTTGTACGTTCGATGCACCAACGATTTATACGTTTGAAGCAGTAGTCATGTGTATTTATGATTTATGAAGTTACCATGATTTGTACTTAAGTTTGTTAAATCGTACTACGTTGTTTACTTAGGAAGCAAAAACGTTACAACAATATGTACTTATGAAGGGTGTGCTTGTACAACGATTTTTATATTTGAAGCAACAACGATTTATACATTTGATGTAGTAGCGATGTGTAAATATGAAGTTACCTTGATTTGTACTTAATTTTGCTAAATTATACTATGATGTTTATTTATGAATCCAAATATTACGACGGCTTATAATGTTGGTGATTATGTAACGAATGTGATAATTTGTAATAATATATACTTGGGAAAGCGGTTGTAACATACAATGATGCAGTTAAATTTATGTGTTATGCAGGTTAGCAATGACTACAATTCGTAAGACAAGAAAGTCTTCTCCATTTGAGGGGATAACTCTTGGAGAAATCATCCGTCAATCTGATATATATGAGGGTTATGTAAAAAACATTGAGAATGAAAAAAGACAGGAACAAATTGTTGGATATTTATTATGCAGAGCCTGATCCATCAGATATTGAAGATGAAAAGTAAACGAAGAAAGATGAGGAAGAACTAAAGATGAAGAAGAAGAAGAAGAAGGATGACGAAGAGAAGGAAAAGCAAAGGAAGCAGGAGGAGGAGAATGAAAACTACATGCACTTATGAGGCAAAAGAATTTCTTCCTGGCCACCATGCAAAATTAAATCTATATGCACATCATTCTTCATGTTATCTATTATGATCGTCGGTTGCATCGCACTATACTATGCATCGAGTTGTTATTTACCATGCCAATAAAAGAAACAACTCATCGTATATGTGTGTTGACAATAGCAATTCAAGCGACAATGATTTAATGGCATCTATGACGTTGCGAAGCGATTTCAATTTTAATCGCTAAATGAACAGTGATTTGAATATGCACATCACTACCACAATTATGCAATAATGTAAATGTCGCACGCACATGTTTTAATATCATAATACAAATATCATACAAATCAACACTATCAAACACATAATATGTTACAAATCAATATACATATTGCATAATATATTACAAATCGATACAAAAATTCAGCATAATATCTTACAAATCGATATTAACAAATAAAACAATATCTCGCAAATCGATAGTATGTTACTACAACCGCTATTTGCATTATACTATTCCAATATTTTCTATACAAAGGCAAATCATTGTTGCTTACATAGACGTAATTGCTTAAATCGCAAACATCACAACCAGAATCTAGGTCTCACAAGGCATATCGATTTTTGACAACGAGTGGGATGTGAAATGACATTTCTTTTACAAATGAATGACACATATTTTCGTAACAAAGGCAAATGATTGTAGCAATTTATGATTTATGATTCATGATTTATACATTTAAAGCAACAACAATTTATACATTTAATGCAGTAGAGATTTATGATTTATAAAGTTACCAAGATTTGTAATCAAGTTTGCTAAATCGTAGAACGATGTTTAATGTTGAAGTCCAAATGTTACAACTATATGTACTTATGAAGGGTGTGATTTCTATATTGATTTGTACGTTTGAAGCACCGATTTGTACATTTAAAGTAGGAACCCTAAAACCCTTAATGCCTAAACCCTAACCTTAAAACCTAAAACCTAAAACTCGAAACCCTAAACCCTAAACCCTAACCCTAAACCCTAAACACTTAACTTAAACCCTAAACCCTTAATATCTTACTAAACCCTAAACCCTAAACCCTAACCCTAAACACTTAACCTAAACCCTAAGCCCTTAATATCTTACTAAACCCAAACCCTAAACCCTTAATATCTTACTAAACTCTAATGCTAAACCATAAACCCTTAATATAACCCTAAACACCAAACCTTAAACCCTAAACCCTTAATATCTTACTAAACCCTAACCCTAAACCCTTAATATCTTACTAAACCGTAATGCTAAACCATAAACCCTTAATATATTACTAAACCCTAAACCTTAAACCCTAAACCCTAAACCTTAAACCCTAAACCCTAACCCTAAACCCTTAATATCTTACTAAACCCTAAACCCTAAACCCTTAATATCTTACTAAACCCTAATCCTAAACCCTAAACCCTTAATATCTTACTAAACTGTAATGCTAAACCATAAACCCTTAATGTATTACTAAACCTTAAACCCTAAACCCTAAACCCTAACCCTAAAACCTATAAACTAAACCCTATACCTAAACCCTCAATTATGAAGATGATTCGTTATATCGATTTATAAGCTATAAACAAGAATTTTCATATTAATTTGTATGATATTTGATCATCGATTTGCGTTATACTATGACAATATTTTTGTAACAAAGGCAAATCGACTAAACATTACAACGGTTTTTATGATATCAATAGGATTTGCCATATCGATTTAAGAAAATGTTTTCATTCTTAATATCAATTTAAGATATTGTTTTGATTCTAAATATCAATTTGTTTTAGGATATCAAAATGAATTTCCAAATCGATTTAAGATATTGTTCTGAATCTTAATATGGATTTTTGTGCTGATTCTTGATATCAATTTAAGTTACTGTTTTGATTCTTAATATCGATTTATATGTTATTGTTATGATTCTAAATTTCAAGTTATATGTTGATTTTGTACATCGATTTGTAAGCTATCAACAAGAATTTTCATATCGATGTGTATGATGCTATGACAATATTTTTGTAACAAAGGCAAATGGAGTAAACCGTTGTCACTAAACAAATCGTTTTAATGATTGGCATTCGTAAATAGAAACCAAACAATCGTTTAGCGCTTTGTACAGTAAAAATGCCACTGATTTGCTTTTATGAGTTGTTCCTATCGTGATTTACACAGTTGAGTTAATAAACGCCTGAAACGGTGAATTTTGAAACGTAAAATCAATCTGGTTGATCTTTTGAAATGATCTTTTTAAAACAATTATTTTCAATAAAACTTTGGAAAATCGTCAACCAAAAGTATAAAAATCGACTTTCCACAAAGTGGTAAGTACGGGTCGAATCCTCAGGGAACATGAATTAATCAAGATATTTTTGTAAAATTTAATTTATTAATTACAAATATCAATCTACAATTACAAAGCTAATACAACTACAATTAATCACTAAAATGAAAATGGAAAAGCAACTAAGTCTTCTGATCCATGCCAAGGGTATTTCCGTCTTTTCGCCAATTATTCACTCTTCGCACTTGGACAATAACCCTGGATAATGATTATGCTTTTCAACCTAAAAACAAAGGAAAATGCAGAGTTAGCAATTTATTCTAATAATGCAAGTTAACAATGCAACTAAACCTAATTTTCAAGCAATTAGCAAAATAATTCCTAATTACACTAAAGCAATTAATTAAAATATTAAACTAATTAAAAAATCAACTAATTTAATTCTAACAATACTATATGATGCAGATGCAGTACCTAATATTCAGAAAATACTAAAAACAGTCATAAAATGCCGAAACTAAGAAAATTACACAAATGCCCCTAACTAGTGTAAAATAGATTTCTGACAGGTTATCGGAAAACCACTGTTTGACAAGGCAAATGAGGTTCGATTTTCCCGAAACTTGTTTTGTTCTATAACTGACAGATTAAACAATCTGACAGTTTTTACAGAATGAAAAAACGATATCTGGAACTCCATATATAAGTGTTTGTAAAACTGGGAAAAATCAGGATATCGAAAGTCCCGAAATTTAAAAACCAGAAAAAATGGTTTTCACAAAACGCTTAAAAATAAAACCAAACCAACTCGGATTGAGCTGAAATTTGGTCTGAAGTTAGCTAACACGTTGATAAAGTGAATAGAAAAAGAATTTTCTAAAAACTCAGAATTTTTGCACATGAAATACCGACAGTTCGATGGTGCAAAAATCAGGTTTTTCTTTGAGTGCACTATTCACTATATGAATCTATTTTAAGCACTATGAACGTAATCTAACTATAATGCAGACTTAAGTAATCCTATATGACAGATTATATGCTGATAATAAATATGATGAAACTAAATGAGATCTAAATAACAAATGATATGCATTTCATGACTGTGCCCTAAATGAGCTAATGATGCAAATGTCCCTAAAGTACTAACATATGCAAGTAACTATATGCATAAGACATGCAATACACATAAACTAGAGACAACTATGCTAACTAAACTATAAAAAAAAAAAAAATTTAACAAGCACACATTAAATCAACCAATGATAAAATCTAACTAAAATGATTAAATAAATAACTATTCTAAAGACAATATAAATTAAATCTAAAGGAGAAGAGACCACTAAAGAACAATGAGGTGCAGATTTTGGAATAGGACTAGGGTTGACTCGATTAGGCTCGGTCTTGACTTAGCTAGATTCGGGTTGGCTTAGGTGGGTGCGGTTTGGTTTGACTAGGCTCGAGTTGGGTTAGGTAGGCTCAATTGACTTAAGTTGGGATTAGTTTGACTCAGACTAGGTTTAATTCGGTCTAGGTTTGGTTGACTCGACTAGGTTTAAACTAGGGTTTGCCTTGGGTTAGGGCTCGAGTATGGTTAGGTGCACGACTCACCTAACCAAGTCAATCTAATTGACTAGATTAGGTTATGTTTCAATAGGTAGGATCGGTTGACTCAAGATTGGGTTATGTTTGGTCTATAACTTGACTTAGGCTAGGCTCGGTTTTGACTAGATTAGGTTTTGACTTAGGTTAGGTTAGGCTAGGTTAGTTAGACTCGGTTGACCCAAGCTTAGATTAGGTTTGACTTGGACTAAGATTGACTCGACCTAGGTTTGACTTAGCTAACTAGGTTCGGTTTTGGTTAGGTTAGGTTAGGTTTGACTCAACTAATTAGGTCAACTAAGTTAACTAATTTAACCCTATTTAAGACCTATCTAATTAGTAACCTACTAATTAACCTAAAATTAATTCAAAACTCAACGAATTCAATAGAGAAGGTTGGAAAAATAAGGTAATAAATGTGGATGCTTGAATTTTTGGAATAATTAGATTATCAAAAATCGCCACAATTAAATAGGGAGTTACACTCCTTAATTGTCTTTAAATCTCACTTTGGAAAAACGAAAAGTCCAATCTAGAAACCCACGATTTTTGCTTTCCAAGATTGAATTAAATTGCCTTTATTTCTTTATGGAAATCGTGGAACCTAGATTGGAAGTTTAATTGAATTTCAAAAACACTTTCCAAAGCTAAATAGTAACTCCTTTTTTTAATGCACACTCAAAATTTAATGCTCCTTTGAATGCTCCACACGATTTTTGAAGAGTCTACTATTTCCAAAAACTTTTCAAATTCAATTACCTTAATTACCTTCCTTCTCAAAAATCGCCAACCCTAATTGAGCTACTTTCTAGGCTAAGACAATTAAAACTACCTAGGGAATAAAAGGACTTAAATAGAAACACGATTTTCTAGAATTAAATGCTACCCTAATTCCCAAAACTTACTTCAATGACTCCTAAAAACGGCTAAGGCAATAAACCCTAATACATTGAATCTAGACACATTCCTAACCTACCTAATTGCAATTAATACCTTCTAAAAAAATCAACCTAGAGCTCAATTGGAGCTCTAATGGCTGCCGCCCCACCTTGGGGAAGAAAAAGACCAACAAAAACAAAAATACAAACTAAAAAAAATGATTAAACTAAGTAACAAATACTTTGATAAATCTAAATTAATATATAATCAAAAACTCCTAATTACACAAATGCAAACATGAACAACACTATGCTGGAATTCATTAAAAACATAAAGAAAATAAAACTCAATTTTTGTAATTTTTTCTTTCAATCAAAAGAAACTGCCTAAAAATTGAAAACACAAAGAAAACAAGGATTAAGACAACCCTAAAACGATGAATTTGACTCACCCAACTCTAAGAGACTGTTAACTAACACACAAACAGAAAATCACACGAACAACACAAAAGAAGCACCTACACTTGCATGATTTTAATCATTCCTTCACGATTTTATCAAAAATCCTTCATGCGACACATAATAATTTCATTTTCCTAAAACGAAAAATAAAAGGTACTGAAATAAACAAAACTCACACACAACAAACAACACTACTACAGAAAAAAATAATAAAACATGAACAATTTTATAAAAACACAAGAATCGGCTAGAAATAATCTAGCCGATTTTGGTATTTTTCTGTTCAATTTAATAGAAACACATAACGAACACTCCCAACGATTAATTTGAATCAAAATGAACGAATTTTTTTATTGGATTTTCTGTAAAACAGAACCAAGAACACACTGGACAAACTTGAAGAATCGGCTAGATGAAGATCTAGCCGATTTTCACGATTTGGTTGAAAAATCTAAAAAAAAACACGATTCAAATGAATCAATCAATCAAATAAACCTAAACTAACATGCTGCTCTGTGCACGGGATCTATTCTAAGGTTGAAACAAAAAGAAAAATAAGAAACACACAGAAAATAAGAAAATAAAATCAAACACACAATTTCGGTTTTAGCTAAAAGAGAAGGGAGAAGAAGACCTACCTCTTGGGTGATCCGACGACCGGGGGGATGAAGAAGAGCGGACCGTGGCTTGATATTGACGTCCCAAATGGTTCGAGAATGCTGGAACTTCACCAAAAATAGCACTTTTGCAGCTGCTACACGTTGGAGATCCACCGAAGATGGAGTATGCGCCGATTCTCGATCAGAGGGTGTAGAAAACCGGATGGAGGTAGGGTCGGCTCACCTTGTTGGTGTGTGTCGCACTCCCACACAAGGTTAATGGTCTCCACCTCTGCTACACCTGCAAAAACACCGAAAATGGTGAGAAAACACAGCAAGGATGCTAAAAAAGTGATTAGAAATGGAACGGGAGAAAGAATAATGCTTGGAAACCAAGCAAAAATCGATCTTCAATGGAGGATGAGATGGAACGTGAGATGGGAAAGTGGATGGAGCTAGAGGCACTGTAGGAGACGTCAAATCCAGAGGCAAAGACCCCTAGGGCTTCTCTTAAACTTGTATTTATACTTTTGACATTTTTCAGAAAGAAGGTTAAAAAAAAATATTTTGCTAGGCGCCACTTTCTGGGGGTTTTCTGCAAAACTTTTTGAAATGGATATGGATAGGCGTGTGGGTTGGGTTTTGGGCTTTCTAAGGGTTGATCCAAAGTCCAAATAACCTAATTAGGTCGGATATGGATCCGATCCACCTCGAAATCCGTGCCCAAACACTGAAATAGCCATAACTCTCTCATTTTAACTCCGATTTTTCTGAAATTCGAACCATAACCCCTTACTATCAAAATACATCTAAACATGGGTTTAAAACCTTAAACTTGTTACAAAATGCATGAAAAACTTATTAACATGATGTGCATTTCATGCATCATCAAATACCCCCATGCTTGAATGTTTGTTAGTCCCTTAACAAGCCCTAATTATGCTATGCAACAGAGACAAGAAATGTTAAACATGAATGCATAAAAACTAACTCAGTTTCGTAGGAATCACGGTTGCATTTAGCGTATGCAACAAGCCCTTTTAACCCCTAGTTTACACTAGTGGACGAGTAAGGTCTCGTGAGGGTTTGCAGAGATGCTACCCACAAACATCAATGAAATGCGAGGATGATTTTTCAAAAATATTAGGCTCTTAAGAATGCAGTTGGAACAAATATTTCATGTAATTGACATTCTCAAAACAAGTTTAAAAATCTCATGCCACCACAGTAAAAATTCTTTTTCCTTCACTTTTCTAATATTGTAGCTATTTTATGATTTTTCTCAGAAAGTCAAGTATTCTCATGTTTTACTCATTTATTCTCACTTGTATATTTTTTGCACAGTAATACACACATATGCCTAAGCAATGAAAATTTTCTCATTCAGCACATTCTTTTTCATTCATTTTCACCTTTTTTTTTTCAACTTTGTTCTCTCGAGCATTCTTCTCACATGAGCACTATTTCGAATAGTCAGTTTTCGTGACCCGTGTAGCGAGCTTTGGGTCAGTGACTCCCAAGCCGGCCGGCCTTAGGGCACTAGATACAAAGTATCCCTCGGACTTAATTGCTCGAGTCACTAGACCTTCTATTCTAATAGTTTACGTATAGTCTTCCTCTCATCATGTGCAATGTCTCTATCTCTTAGGCTTTCTATGCAGTACATGTAACAAGCTTTCGAACCGGTGGCTCCCAAACCAGCTGGCTTTGAGGCACCAGGTGTAAAACACCCTTCAGATTCTACTTACTCGAACTACAAAGGCCACAAATATCAACTAGATAAGAGGATGATTTCCTTCGTTATCCTTTTCGTTAAGAGACTCAAACACTTCATCTCGTGTCTGATTTCCACTACTAGGATTCACGAAGACATCAACAACTAAACGTAGCTCTATTCTTTTAAACTCATTTTTCAAAAACATCTTTCCATTGCTTATTTCTTTCACAAAACATACTGTGCATACTTATACAAAAATGATTCAAAATTTTCTAACAATCAAATACGATCTTTTCTTTGAATTTTTTCATAACTAACTACTCTATTCGAATTAGTTCAGAAAAAAAAATTTATGGGGCTTAAAAAAATTTTAAACTGTTAGATTATGCCGAAAATAATCATATATGCTACAACTTGTTCTCAAATGCCTACTTTAATTACCAGTCATAAAAAAAATTTGAAATTTTTGTGTGCATGCATCTAAACCACCCCCCCATGCTTGAATGACACTGTCCTAGTGGCATACAAAATAAGTAAAAATGCAATGCAAATGCACACTAAAAGACCATAAGATGAATATGGGAGAAAGGATAGATACAACCTGATCTGCTCTGAGCATCAAAATTTGAATTTCATCTGATCTTTGAATTCTTTGAAAGCTTTGCTCTGTACCTGGTAACTGATACACTAAATGTTAGATTCATCCTGCATAGATCAAAAACAAATGTCAGCACAATTGAGATAAAATACTGAATAAAGAAAAATACTGAAATGAAAAACAAACTAATATACATATGATACATCCCTCTGGTCGAATCTTCATACCTTCGTGAGATGCACTATCTCACACTCACCATCCTGCAAGGAATCTGAAATAAAGGGCTTCAATCTTTGCCCATTCACCTTGAATGTACCTTGGTTCATAGGATCGAATAATGTCACTGCTCCATGGGGAAATACTTCTTTCACAATGTAAGGACCTGTCCATCTCGATCTCAACTTCCCTGGGAATAAATGCAAACGAGAATTATAAAGCCACACTTTCTGCTCTGGCTCAAACACTTTCCTGGAAATATGCTTATCATGAAACGCTTTCGTGCGAGCTTTGTATAATTTGGCATTCTCATACGCATCATTCTTGAGTTCCTCTAATTCTGAGAGCTGGAGTGCTCTCTCTTTGCCAGCCGGGGTGAGGTCAAAATTCAATTTCTTGATAGCCCAATATGCTCTATGCTCTAGCTCAACAGGAAGATGGCATGCTTTCCCGAATACAAGGCGATATGGGGACATGCCAATGGGAGTCTTGAATGCAGTTCTATATGCCCAAAGTGCATCATCTAAGCGCTGGGACCAATCCTTGCGGTCCGGGCGAATTGTCTTTTCTAAAATTCGCTTAATCTCCCTATTGGACACTTCAACCTGTCCACTAGTATGCGGATGATATGGAGTGGTGAATCTATGATTGACAGAATATCTTCTCAGAAGAGAAGCTATCTATACATTCCTAAAATGCTTGCCACCAACGCTAATCATCGCACGTGGCACACTAAAACGACTGAAAATGTTGTACTTAATGAACTTAAGCACTACTCTATGATCATTGGTCTTGGTTGCCACAGCCTCGACCCATTTGGACACATAATCAACCGCCACAAGAATGTATAAATTTTCTAATGAAGGCGGAAATGGTCCCATGAAATCAATGCCCCAAACATAAAAAATCTCGACTATCAAAATCGGAAGCAAGGGCATCATGTCCCTCTTGGACATGTTCCCAATCTGCTGACATCGAATACAACGCCTACAGAACTCATGAGCATCCCTGTGGAGTGTAGGCCAATAAAATCCCGACTGCAAAACCTTTGCAGCCGTCTTCCTACTACTAAAATGCCCTCCACAGGCTAATGAATGGGAAAAATTCAGAATAGACTGGTACTCTTCCTCCGGAACACATCTCCTAATGATCTGGTCTGCACAATATCTGAACAATTCTGGTTTATCCCAATAATAGTGCCTCACCTGAGATAGGAATCTCTCACGCTCATTCTTGTTCCAATGCTCAGGTATCTGCCTCGAAACCAGATAGTTCACAATATCTGCAAACCAGGGTAACTGCGATGTCCTAACTGTCATGATCTGCTCGTCGGGGAAAGAATCATTGATCGGCCTCTGATCCTGCGTGGTCTCTACGATCAGTCTGGAAAGATGGTCTGCTACTACATTTTTGCTTTCTTTCTTATCTTGAATCTCGAGATCAAACTCCTGTAGTAGTAGAACCCAACGAATCAATCTTGGTTTGGTGTCTTTCTTATTTAACAAATATTTCAATGCAGCATGGTCAGAATAGACAACCACCTTTGAACCGAGTAAATAGGACCTAAATTTGTCCAATGCGAAAACTACCGCAAGTAGCTCCTTCTCTGTCGTAGTATAATTCATCTGAGCATCAGACAGAGTTCTACTCGCATAGTAGATCACATAGGGCTTCTTATCAATGTGTTGTCCTAAAATAGCCCCCATAGCATAATCAGATGCATCGCACGTAATCTCAAATGGGAGAGTCCAATTCGGAGGTCTCAGAATGGGTGTAGTAATCAAGGCCTCTTTGAGAATCTCAAAGGCCTTCATACAATCCTCGCTAAAAACAAAGGGTTGATCTTTCTCCAGTAAAGTATATAGCGGTCGAGAGATTTTACTGAAATCTTTTATGAACCGTCTATAAAAGCCCGCATGCCCTAAAAATGACCGAATCTGCCTCACAGAGGTGGGTGGAGTCAAACGGGAAATGGATTCCACCTTCGCTCTGTCAACCTCAATGTCACGCTTGGACACAATGTGTCCAAGCACAATCCCCTCCTTGACCATAAAATGGCTCTTTTCCCAACTCAGGACAAGATTTGTCTTTGCACACCTACTCAGTACTCGAGTAAGTTTTTGGAGGCAATCTTCAAAAGAAGAGCCATAAACTGAAAAGTCGTCCATGAAAACTTCCATCACATCATCAATCATGTCCAAGAAGATAGCAAGCATGCACCTCTGAAAAGTGGCCGGGGCATTGCAGAGCCCAAACGGCATACGTCTAAACGCGAAGGTGCCATAAGGACATGTAAATGTAGTCTTCTCCTGGTCGTCAGAATGGACAGCTACCTGATTGTATCTTGAATATCCATCTAGAAAACAGTAGTAGCTCTGCCCTGCGAGTCTCTCTAAGATCTGATCAATAAATGGCAATGGGAAATGATCTTTCCTAGTTGCCATATTCAGCTTCCGATAATTGATACAGACTCGCCATCCTGTGGTGGTTCTCATCGGAATTCTCTCACCCTTCTCGTTCTCGACCACAGTGAGTCCTGACTTCTTTGGCGCAACCTAAATCGGACTGACCCACTGGCTATCAGAAATAGGGTAAATGATTCTGGCATCCAACCACTTCACCACCTCGTTCTTCACAACTTCCTTCATGTTGGGATTTAGCCTTCTCTGCATATCTCTCACTGGCTTAACTTTCTGATCGCAATGAATTCTATGCATGCAGAATGAAGGATCAATCCCCTTCAGATCAGCAACTCCCCAGCCAATCGTTGCCTTGTGCTCTCGAAGAATAGTCAGCAATCTCTGCTCCTGCTCCTCAGTGAGCAGGGATAATATGATCACCGGCAGAGTCTCATCATCTCTGAGGTATGCATACTTGAGTGAATCCGGTAAGGGTTTCAATTCAAGTTTCGGAGGTGACTCGATCGAAGATTTGGCGGGGGTCTCCGCAAGAGGTGGGACAGTCTCAATGATGGCTCCCCAAGGTGGTCTCTCTGACGCCACTCTAGACACATCTACGCTATCTATACAATTATTCTTCTCTACATGGTACAAATCTAAAGAATCCTCAGTAATATACAACTCGGGCTGCTCTTCCACTAACTCGTGTACAATATCTACATGAAAGCAGTCCATGTCTTCCGCTGGTCCCATCGCGGCATTGAAAATATTCAGCTTGACCTTCCTATTGTCGAATGAGAGATCCATGGCTCCGGTCCTACAGTTGATGTACGCATTGGCAGTCGCCAAGAATGGTCTACCTAAAATGATCGGAGTCTGGTGCTGGCTATCCACTCCTTCCATATCCAGAATAATGAAATCGACTGGAAAATAAAAGTCATTCACCTTAACTAGCACGTCCTCTAAGACACCTCTCGGTACCTTGACAGAACGATCTGCCAGCTGCAATGTAATAGGAGTCGATCTTATCTCTCCTAACCCGAAAGAATCAAAGAAATATCCAGGCAGAATGTTCATGCTTGCTCTAAGATCGAGCAACGCGCGTTCTATCCGGATGTTTCCTATGGTACACGCAATGATCGGGGCTCCAGGGTCCTTGAGCTTTGGTGGTGTCTGATGCTGAAGTACTGAACTCACCTGCTCAGTAAGATGGACTCTGTTAGGAACTCTCTCTCTAGATTTACGCTTCTGCGTACATAGCTCCTTCAGAAATTTGGCATATGTCGGCACCTGCTGAATCGCATCAAGCAAAGGTAAGTTGATTTGCACATGCTTGAATATGTCAAGCATGTCCTGGATCTTCGCACCCTGCTTCCCTCTAAACCCGAGAAACTCTAATGCTTTGGGATAGGGTGGTGGGGGAATATACTCTGCTGGCTCCTCCTCTTTGTGAGAAGACTCACTCCTATCCTTCTTCTGCACTGAGGATGAAGATGATGATGATGAAGATAATGAAAATGATGATGGGGATGGGGATGATAATGATGGCTGAGCCAACGTAGGTGAAACAATGGTCTCTGGCTCCTCTATCCTCTCTCTACTCTCTCTCTCTCTGCTCTCGACATGATACTCACGTTCACTTCTCAGGGCCATAACAGATTTGGCCTGCTGTTGTGTCTCAGTATGAAACAAGCCTCCAGTCATCTGGTCCTTGCCCTTCGGGTTCATGACAGCCTGACTCGGCAATATACCCTCGGGTCTCCTACTAATAGCCTCAGCTAATTATCCCATTTGCGACTCTAACTTCGCAATGGACTGCGTATGTGAGCTCAATATCTGGCTACACTTCTCGAAGGCATTCTGATTAGAGGTTTTCACCTCTTGGAATGCCTGGAGAAGTCTCTCCTCAAAAGATGTCTGCGGGGCAGACTCCTGCTGAATCAGGGGAGGGACTGAAGAAGAAGACTAAGAATAGCTCGGCCTCTGGAATGACTGAGTAAAAGATGGTTGTCGAGTTGGCTGAGAGGATGTAGGCATCTGCATGGAAGACTGTGGATTCTTCCATAAAAAATTGGGATGGTTACGCCAACCCGGATTATATGTAGATGAGAATGGGTTATTCGGCGATCTGACGTAACCTTGAGCTGCCTGAACTTGTTCTTGAACAAATTCAGTTTACTGAGATGCCAAAGGGCACTCAGTGATATCGTGTGTCGGACTGGCACACAGAGTACACACCTGCTGTGTAGTGGGCGGTCCTGAGAGAAGCTGGTCCAGCTTCTGAGCAATCATGTCTACCTTGCACTGTAGTGCAGTAGATGGACCAATCTCAAGAACACCAGCTTTCTTCTGAATGCTGGGTGTGGCTCTATCCGAATGAGAACTCGAAGCATGGTGTAGGGAATTCTCGGCCAATGTATCAAATAACCTCCATGCTTCGTCCTCGCTCTTTAGCATGAATGTCCCTCCACATGAAGAGTCGATCATCTGACGATTCTTGTCAGACAATCCATCGTAGAAGCTCTGCACCAGTTGCCATTTCGGCACCTGATGATGGGGACATTTCCTGAGGAGATCCTTCATTCTCTCCCAGGTCTCATGAAAGTTCTCACCATCTAGCTCTGAGAAGCTAGTGATGGCTCTACGATATTGGTTCGTACGATCAATGGGAAAGTATTTTCGAAGAAACTCCTGCTGCAACTGATCCCATGACTCTATTTTTACAGAATCTAAGGACTTTAGCCAATACTTGTCTTTGTCCTTCAATGAAAAGGGGAATAGAGTCAACCTCAAAGCATCATCATCGAAATTCTGTATCTTGACCGTAGAACAGATTTCGAGAAATTCATCTAAATGTCGGTAGAGATCCTCATGACTAAGGCCATAAAAAGATGGGAGCATCTGAATAATGTTGGCCTTAATCTCATAATGCGACGCTCCTACATCGGGTCTCCGAATGCAGGATGCCTGAACATAGTCTGTGGGAATGAAGTATTCCCGCAGAGGACGTGGATGAACTGGGGGTGGAGGTGGAGGATCCATGTCAGCCATTGTTGTCGAACTTCAATGAGAATGTAAAATTCTCTCTAGGTTGTCAACAAATAGATGTAATGGTGTTCCTAGACCTCGTCGCCCCTGCATACACTGGTACTAAGACCAGATGTAAGCAAACAACCTAAATCTAATTCTAAACTAAAACAGGTACTAAAACGTAAATAAAACAAATAACAACTAAAAAAACAGATATGCTATCTATCTATGTCAGAATTCTATAACTAAATAAATAAATAACAAAGTAACTATTCTAAAATACTAAAACAAATAAATACAGGAAATCACAAACTAAGTTTTTCTAAAACCCACCTATCTATTCGCTCCTTGCAGAATGAAAAATTAAGTGAATCCTAGAAAGAACAGTACGTGAATCCTATATTTACTAACTATGTTAATCCTATATTCACTTACTAATCCTACTAACTAAAAATAAAATAATTAATTAACTAAAACAAATTAATAAATCAAACTCTAAGAAATAAAGTGATTAATTCACCGTTCCCCGGCAACGGCGCCAAAATTTGGTTGATCTTTTGAAATGATCTTTTTAAAACAATTATTTTCAATAAAACTTTGGAAAATCGTCAACCAAAAGTATAAAAACCGACTTTCCACAAAGTGGTAAGTACGGGTCGAATCCTCAGGGAACAGGAATTATTCAAGATATTTTTGTAAAATTTAATTTATTAATTACAAATATCAATCTACAATTACAAAGCTAATACAACTACAATTAATCACTAAAATGAAAATGGAAAAGCAACTAAGTCTTCTGATCCACGCCAAGGGTATTTCCATCTTTTCGCCAATTATTCACTCTTCGCACTTGGACAATAACCCTGGATAATGATTATGCTTTTCAACCTAAAAACAAAGGAAAATGCAGAGCTAGCAATTTATTCAAATAATGCAAGTTAACAATGCAACTAAACCTAATTTTCAAGCAATTAACAAAATAATTCCTAATTACACTAAAGCAATTAATTAAAATATTAAACTAATTCAAAATCAACTAATTTAATTCTAACAATACTATATGATGCAGATGCAGTACTTAATATGCAGAAAATACTAAAAGCAGTCCTAAAATGCCGAAACTAAGAAAATTACACAAATGCCCCTAACTAGTGTAAAATAGATTTCTGACAGGTTATCGGAAAACCACTGTTTGACAGGGCAAATGAGGTACGATTTTCTCAAAACTTGTTATGTTCTATAACTGACAGATTAAACAATCTGACAGTTTTTACAGAATGAAAAAACGATATCTAGAACTCCAGATATAAGCGTTTTAAAACTGGGAAAAATCAGGATATCGAAAGTCCCGAAATTTAAAAAGCAGAAAAAACGGTTTTCACAAAACGCTTAAAAATCAAACCAAACCAACTCAGATTGAGCTGAAATTTGGTCTGAAGTTAGCTAACACGTTGATAAAGTGAATAGAAAAAGAATTTTTTAAAAACTCAAAATTTTTGCACATGAAATACCGACAGTTCGATGGGGCAAAAATCAGGTTTTTCTTTGAGTGCACTATTCACTATATGAATCTATTTTAAGCACTATGAACGTAATCTAACTACAATGCAGACTTAAATAATCCTATATGACAGATTATATGCTGATATTAAATATGATAAAACTAAATGAGATCTAAATAACAAATGATATGCATTTCATGATTGTGCCCTAAATGAGCTAATGATGCAAATGTCCCTAAAGTACTAACATATGCAAGTAACTATATGCATAAGACATGCAATACACATAAACTAGAGACAACTATGCTAACTAAACTATAAATAAAAAAAAAATTTAACAAGCACACATTAAATCAACCAATGATAAAATCTAACTAAAATGATTAAATAAATAACTAAACTAACTATTCTAAAGACAATATAAATTAAATCTAAAGGAGAAGAGACCACTAAAGAACAATGAGGTGCAGATTTTGGAATAGGACTAGGGTTGACTCGATTAGGCTCGGTCTTGACTTAGCTAGATTCGGGTTGGCTTAGGTGGGCGCAGTTTGGTTTGACTAGGCTCGAGTTGGGTTAGGTAGGCTCAATTGACTTAAGTTGGGATTAGGTTTGACTCAGACTAGGTTTAATACGGTCTAGGTTTGGTTGACTCGACTAGGTTTAAACTAGGGTTTGCCTTGGGTTAGGGCTCGAGTATGGTTAGGTGCACGACTCACCTAACCAAGTCAATCTAATTGACTAGATTAGGTTATGTTTCAATAGGTAGGATCGGTTGACTCAAGATTGGGTTATGTTTGGTCTATGACTTGACTTAGGCTAGGCTCAGTTTTGACTAGACTAGGTTTTGACTTAGGTTAGGTTAGGCTAGGTTAGTTAGACTCGGTTGACCTAAGCTTAGATTAGGTTTGACTTGGACTAAGATTGACTCGACCTAGGTTTGACTTAGCTAACTAGGTTCAGTTTTGGTTAGGTTAGGTTAGGTTTGACTCAACTAATTAGGTCAACTAAGTTAACTAATTTAACCCTATTTAAGACCTATCTAATTAGTAACCTACTAATTAACCTAAAATTAATTCAAAACTCAACGAATTCAATAGAGAAGGTTGGAAAAATAAGGTAATAAATGTGGATGCTTGAATTTTTGGAATAATTAGATTATCAAAAATCACCACAATTAAATAGGGAGTTACACTCCTTAATTGTCTTTAAAGCTCACTTTGGAAAAACGAAAAGTCCAATCTAGAAACCCACGATTTTTGCTTTCCAAGATTGAATTAAATTGCCTTTATTTCTTTATGGAAATCGTGGAACCTAGATTGGAAGTTTAATTGAATTTCAAAAACACTTTCCAAAGCTAAATAGTAACTCCTTTTTTTAATGCACACTCAAAATTTAATGCTCCTTTGAATGCTCCACACGATTTTTGAAGAGTCTACTATTTCCAAAAACTTTTCAAATTCAATTACCTTAATTACCTTCCTTCTCAAAAATCGCCAACCCTAATTGAGCTACTTTCTAGGCTAAGACAATTAAAACTACCTAGGGGATAAAAGGACTTAAATAGAAACACGATTTTCTAGAATTAAATGCTACCCTAATTCCCAAAACTTACTTCAATGACTCCTAAAAACGGCTAAGGCAATAAACCCTAATACATTGAATCTAGACACATTCCTAACCTACCTAATTGCAATTAATACCTTCTAAAAAAATCGACCTAGAGCTCAATTGGAGCTCTAATGGCTGCCGCCCACCTTGGGGAAGAAAAAGACCAACAAAAACAAAAATACAAACTAAAAAAAATGATTAAACTAAGTAACAAATACTTTGATAAATCTAAATTAATATATAATCAAAAACTCCTAATTACACAAATGCAAACATGAACAACACTATGCTGGAATTCATTAAAAACATAAAGAAAATAAAACTCGATTTTTGTAATTTTTTCTTTCAATCAAAAGAAACTGCCTAAAAACTGAAAACACAAAGAAAACAAGGATTAAGACAACCCTAAAACGATGAATTTGACTCACCCAACTCTAAGAGACTGTTAACTAACACAAACAGAAAATCACACGAACAACACAAAAGAAGCACCTACACTTGCATGATTTTAATCATTCCTTCACGATTTTATCAAAAATCCTTCATGCGACACATAATAAATTCATTTTCCTAACAAAAAATAAAAGGTACAGAAATAAACAAAACTCACACACAACAAACAGCACTACTACAGAAAAAAATAATAAAACATGAACAATTTTATAAAAACACAAGAATCGGCTAGAAATAATCTAGCCGATTTTGGTATTTTTCTGTTCAATTTAATAGAAACACATAACGAACACTCCCAACGATTAATTTGAATCAAAATGAACGAATTTTTTTATTGCATTTTCTGTAAAACAGAACCAAGAACACACTGGACAAACTTGAAGAATCGGCTAGATGAAGATCTAGCCGATTTTCACGATTTGGTTGAAAAATCTAAAAAAAAACACGATTCAAATGAATCAATCAATCAAATAAACCTAAACTAACATGCTGGTCTGTGCACGGGATCTATTCTAAGGTTGAAACAAAAAGAAAAATAAGAAACACACAGAAAATAAGAAAATAAAATCAAACACACAATTTCGGTTTTAGCTAAAAGAGAAGGGAGAAGAAGACCTACCTCTTGGGTGATCCGACGACCGGGGGGATGAAGAAGAGCGGACCGTGGCTTGATCTTGACGTCCCAAACGGTTCGAGAATGCTGGAACTTCACCAAAAATATCACTTTTGCAGCTGCTACACGTTGGAGATCCACCGAAGATGGAGTATGTGCCGATTCTCGATCAGAGGGTGTAGAAAACCGGATGGAGGTAGGGTCGGCTCACCTTGTTGGTGTGTGTCGCACTCCCACACAAGGTTAATGGTCTCCACCTCTGCTACACCTGCAAAAACACCGAAAATGGTGAGAAAACACAGCAAGGATGCTAAAGAAGTGATTAGAAATGGAACAGGAGAAAGAATAATGCTTGGAAACCAAGCAAAAATCGATCTTTAATGGAGGATGAGATGGAACATGAGATGGGAAAGTGGCTGGAGCTAGAGGCACTGTAGGAGACGTCAAATCCAGAACCAAAGACCCCTAGGGCTTCTCTAAAACTTGTATTAGGGCTTCTCTAAAACTTGTATTTATACTTATGACATTTTTCAGAAAGAAGGTTACAAAAAAATATTTTGCTAGGCGCCACTTTCTAGGGGTTTTCTGCAAAACTTTTTGAAATGGATATGGATAGGCGTGTGGGTTGGGTTTTGGGCTTTCTAAGGGTTGATCCAAAGTCCAAATAACCTAATTGGGTTGGATATGGATCCGATCCACCTCGAAATTCATGCCCAAACACTGAAATAGCTATAACTCTCTCATTTTAACTCCGATTTTTTCTGAAATTTGAACCATAACCCCTTACTATCAAAATACATCTAAACATGGGTTTAAAACCTTAAACTTGTTACAAAATGCATGAAAAAATTATTAACATGATGTGCATTTCATGCATCATCACAATCTATTAGTAATGAATCACTTTGCATAAATTTTGTTAAATGGCTGAAATGATTTGCACAAACGTGGTATGTACTCATGCACTGCGATTTTTATCCAGATGTGGCCGACATAGATGTCATTGTGTAAATCGTTATACTATCGCAATTTACACAATGATGTTTGTCTTTTAGACAATGAGCTTTGTCTAAGTGAATGACACGTATCATCGCGATTTACACAATGACATATGAAGGTCACGTGCTATCGTGATTTGCTTTTATAAACACATATCGTTCTCACCGCAATTTTGTAACTACAAATCCACATGATTCAAAACCACATTCATATACAAAAAATAATAGAATTTAGATACAATACATCATGACCAATGCTTTGGCTTAGATACAATACATGACCATCATCAAGAAAGAAAATCATGATGGTACAACAATATATTGTCTTAAATATGGTTTTCTTACCATATTGTATCGAGTTGTTCCTATCGCGATGATAAGATACCGTATGTCGATTTGTCATCCAAATTAGTGATGAGCTTCTAATGCAATCCAGGTGCGAGAATGTGTAAAGCTATTTATGGGAGGACATTTCTGTCAAACTGTGAACACCCCAAATTTTTCAAAAATTTCCTTTTTGTCCCTAACTCACATTTTCTGAATAATCAGGTCAATTTTTAAACCAAAATTTCATTCATTTCTCGAATTCGCTGGAATCCATACTCAATTTTTATTTATGATCCAATTTCTTATCCAAATCGAATATTTGGATCCAATTCTGAACCCGGATCTCTTATTGTTCCAAAAAAATCAAAATTTTCAAATTCTTTATATTTCTCAAGGGTTTTCTCAAATTCAGGGACCAGTCTCAATTTGAGATCCGAATTCTAAATGTTTGATCAAAATTCCTAGACTCGGATCCATTCCTAAAAACCCAATTACCAAATTTAACCCGATATTTTCCAAAAAACTCATTTTAGAAAATCTTGAATACTTTAAAATAATAAATTTTACAAAAACCCTTCAAAAACTTCATTTTAGGTCCCGCTTGCTAAAATCCTCATGCCTCCCTTATATATTCGGATCTTTTTTTTGAAATTCAGAAAAAGAGTAGTTTTATCTACTTGTTAAAACCCTTCTTTAGCTAAAAACCCTGTTTTGGAAAAACTCTTTTCTAAAAAACCTTTTATTAAAATTTTGAAAATAGCATGGGACCTCCAGCATAAAATCCCAAACAGCTTTCCGTTAGCCGCAGGAGCTCTCCCGCTCTCTCTCGATTCTTCTCTTCCTGCTTATAAAAAGAGGCGTCCATCGCCTCATTCGCGCATCCAGCTTCACCCCACCATCGCTTTCTCTCCTCATTTTTTTTTTCTTCTTCTTTTCCCCTCTCTTTTATCCCTTCTTCTGCTTTTCTGATGGCCCTGGGTAAAGAAGGCTTGATCCGCCATTGAAGCAAACCATTCCTCACGGCCCCATAGCGAAGCTTGATCCATCTGAGAATCGCCTTCACCTCCCTCGCTGAAGGAAATCAATCCTACCTATATCGATACGCAGAAGCAACGTATCTTCCCTCCCAATCCGGATCCATATGCGGTAAGAGTCTCCTTTTTCCCTATGCTCCTATAAACTTGCCTTTTTCACTTTCTTTTCGTATTTCTCATCTGTTTTGCTACTTTACTGCATCGTTTTTTTTTTAGTTTCCTTCTCCCTTTTATCTTGATTTTCGGTAGAAATTTTGTCTTATTGATTTAGTTTTGCTTTAATTTTATTTTCATTTCACCAAGAAGCATTGAAGGTGGGATAAATCTACATGTAGCAGAATTGGTCCACCTGCTGCAATAGAAAAAGGAATGGATCATTCCAACAACTTCATTTTTTGTTGTCATTCTCTTTTCCTTCTTTTCTCTTACATTTCTGCATCTTATTTTGGACTTTCTTTGTTCGTCGACCCATCAAAGTCCCTCGTAATGTTGAATTGTGCGCTGCAATGTCAATCCATGCCTGGGTAACATTGCTGAAATGTTCATATTCCTAATTTATGTTGGATCCCTCTAATATATGAAATTTATTTAGCAGTTCATGATGTCCAGATCTCGATTTAATGCCCATTTACTTTTGTTTGCTGATGATGAGCTTTATTATGTTAAAATTAACTGCCGTATTACCGAGTTTTCATTTGCATTTCATGGTTTGTCTTTTGCTTTAATATTTACTTTTGATTTACCCATAACGTTCATTTCAATTCATCGATCCTTCATCCTCATCCTGTATTTAGGGATGGTCTTCATAGTAAGGTCCGATCTGATCTAGTGTCAGATCGGATTTACTCTGCAAGTTTCCATCGCATCATTTTAGCTTACCAATCGGATGATTTCTTGCTTTCAACCAGAAATTGACCATCTCATTGATGATACTCTGGGTTTTAGTGTTAACATGGGATGTCACTGTTAGATCTTCCTTATTCAAGGAAGAAGTTTAGTTTCTTGAGGCAGGTGAGCCAAACTCTCATAAGGAAATCTATCACAATGGAACTAAAGTCATATCTCAGGCATTAAGAGTGTGCAGGTAAGTCCGTGAACAGGGAAGGCTTCCAAGCTGGTTCTCAGCCCAACATTGTTCGAACTTCTATCTCATTTCTCTATGTTATAAATTTGGATCTAAGACTTGATAAAATTGGAGATAGACTAACTGAAGACGATTGAAATGCTTGAGGGTCTTGATCCACCTCATAGATCCTGTTATCGTCGCGAATTTTTTCCCCGTCTTCCCTTCCTTGCGGAAGAGAGAGGGAAAAACGTTTTCGCGCTTCAAACTTGACCGGATTTTGGAAATGTTTTGAAATACTCGCCTCCATTTTGAAAATTGCGAGAAAATCCATGGGATGGGGCTCGACCTGTCGGTACGAGGTTCGACCGTTCCTGCCGCCTTTAACAGGGGTAATCGAACCAAGGACCAAAATCGTGCTTGACTTAATTAAATCATCGAAATCGTGTTCTACCCTATATGCACAAAGAATTCAGGCATGTGCTATGAGATTTTGTAAAATGCAGCTTGGGAAAACATGATGTATGCTTGGAAAATATTTGGAGTTGAAAAGATTCTCTCAGGAAAAAGCTGAAAGTCAATTTCTCAGGAAACTCAGATGAAAAAGATTTGAAATCTCGGGAAAGTTCATAAAGTTGTGAGAAAATCATGAATGGTTGAAAATCCTAGGAAAATGGAAGTGATTCTTGAGAAAAAGGTGAACATTTGAAAAGGGAAACACTTCTTAGGAAAACTTGGACTTTGAGAGTTTTCTTAGGAAAATGATGGAAATTCATTGGAAATCCCGTGTGGAAAAGGAAAATTGAAACTTGAGAAGTTGAAAACCTGAGAATCTTAACCTTGAAATACTTGGAAATCGATTTTGACTTTGAGAAAGGTGAGAGACTTCTCTTGAAAATCTTGGGAAAATGACCTTTTCCCATGGAAAACTGTGGAAAAACTTGACTTGAGAAAATCGATTTTGAAAAATTCTCAGAGTTTCTTGAGAAATCGATTTCTTGAGAATGAAGTTTTCTTAAGAAAATCATGGGAAAACCAATGATTTCATGATGCAAATGATATGAGTGAATGAATGCACTTTGAAAGATTTTCTAAGAAATTTATGGGAAAAATGTGTATTAAGTCAAAATAAATCCTTCACATATTCTGACTGTGGCCATGAATATGTTCCGAGTTTAATTGATTTAATGCACAATGCTTTGAAAACATTGGAAATATGATGTGCATTTTAAGATAGCCTAAGAGTGTAGGCTCAATGTGACTAGTAGAAAGATGATGGATCTGGGTCTCGTCCATATTCCGACTAGGGCCGTAAATATGGATTCCACCGAGTTCATCAACTCCCTAAGAGTTGGTGCACGTGCCATTCGTGAACATCCATAGTACTTTTTGAAATAAAATGCATGAATCACATAAACATGATATTGCAGGAATTTAAACTATATGATATGCATCCTAGTCTAAGCAGGAAATTAAATATCTTATTCCAAAATTTACATTATTACATCACTAAATAAATGAAATAAAGGGGAATTGCAGACTTCAACACCTTCATTTGAATGTCCCTGCCAAACTTAGAATAAGGTTAGCTCAAATATGTGGGTTTTCCCAAGATTTTCCAATAATATTATGAAATTATTGGATTTAATTGGATATAAACCCTATTCTCATGCTTACTTGATATTTGAAATGGTGTAAATGCAGGAAATTCGGTAGAAAATAGTTTGAAATTCGGAATTGGGGTCAAAATGACCAAAATACCCGTAATATTAAAGTTATACCTTTAAAATCAGGGTTTTTTTAAAGGAAAACTTGGTAAAATTGAGATTTTGAAATTCAAATTGAATCAAATGATGATAAAATGCAGTATGACATGCTGCTAAACACATTAGGACTGTAAAATCAGAATTTGACATTTTGCAATTTATCCAAAATAACGAATTTCGCTTGTTTTTCACTTGGATCTGGGTCCTGCGGGACCCTGTTTTGGTATTATGACTAATCCGAACCTCAAATGGATTCCAAATTGCACCAAATTCGGTATGAAGCATCTACTTACTCTGATAAATAGCCTAGAATGCTAAAAATCACGAAATGATATGATTTAAATGCTAAAATTTAAAGAAAGTCCTAAAATGGTGGATTTTGCCTATGGATCCGAACCAAATGCACTGCTTAACATGATAATGCAAGATTTACACCATGAAAACTTATGATATTTTTTAGACTGCTAAAGGACCCACAATGGAACATTTTTGGTTTTTACAGCTTTGGGATTTGAGCCATGGTGAGTTCGGCAACAGGGATTTAGTTCTGATAGAGGTAAAAATCACCCTAATCTGATGTAAAATGCTAAAAAAATATAAAACAGCCATGAAAATTTATGAAATTAATCATAGCTACTCACGACACCTACATGAACAACTTTTATGTTCATGACTTCGGCATTTGATCAACAGAGACACAGGTAAAAATATAACATTTCATTCCTAAATTGACAGAACAGACAAATGTAGCAAAACAGGGGACTGAAAAGAAAAATCCGAAACAGGTGTCACAACTATTCTGAAAATCACAATATTTCATATGCAAACATAGGACATCTCGGACATAACTTTAACTTTTTACAGTTTTGGATGTGGAGCAACACACAAAGAGAAACCATAGCCCTAAGTCGATCCAAAATCTCAGAGGCCCAAATCAGTCTCTGACACATGTCACGAACTCTCAGATTTTTGTCAGATATAAAAAACATCAGAAAATCTGAGAAAATCAGGTTAAAAACTATACATTCTTCCGAGTTCAGAACATCTTTCGGATCGAAAATCGGATCTTCCATGAGGGAGATCTCGATTTTACAAGTCGGCAAATGATTTTCAAAACGCATCCAAGGTAACAAAACCCGACCTGCCATTCTGAATATTTACCGCAGTAAACAAATTCAAATGCTTCCGAATTTTTGGCACAATTCTAGGGACACCTAAGGGCGCATTTCATGATTTTTGTGGGATTTTTAATAAAATATAAATGCATGAAATGACGTGTGGACTGACTGACAAAAACAGAGAGCTACTGAAAATGAACAGAATTGAAATAAATGCCAAATTAATCCTAATTAATTCATGAAACATGCTAAATTAATGAAATAAAATGCAAATTAAATCTAGCTAAATGCATGAATGTTAAAATTCATCAAGGAAGCATAATCATGTATTTTTATATATGTCGTTTCATGATAATAGCTCAATCCATCTCTCGGATGAGCTCTTTCTTCAAACGACTCTCGAATCGAATTATGAAATCAAATCAAGAGGAAAAGAGGTGCACCTTGCTTCGTTAGGCAGCGTTGAAGATCTTGAAAAAGACAGCTATCACGAGCTTCGTTCGTCCTTCGCTTAGGGCTTCGAATGATTCACCAAGATCAATCCACCGTGCCTTCTTCACTGAGCCAAAGGGGGCGTGAATTCCAAAGTGCAAAAATCGGATTTTCAAGAAGGCTAGGTCGAATTTCCAAGTTCACCAAAGCTAAAAAAAATGGTATCCCTATGCTGGGCTTGGAGCCTTGTTTTTATAGATTTTCTAAAAAAATTTGAATTTCAAACAGGCTCAATCTGAGCCCTCCATGTGGCGCCATCTCAGGGGTGCTATTTTGGTGGTTTTAAATTTGAATCTGGCTTTTGCAGGGAGCCCTCAGGTGGCGCCACCTCATGGGGCTATTTTTATAAAAAAATATATTAAATAAAAGAGAGGAAGCCAAGTGGGGCTCTGGATTGGCGCCACCTCAAAAGTGTTTGACACATGTCAGAAGAACAGAGCAGTGGGCTCAGAAGGTGCCACCTCAGAGGAGTTTGAATTCTACTTTTTCTGATGAAAGGAGATCTGGACATGTGGCGGACAAGTGTCAGCTGTCTGGAGAGGCCTTCTCAAATGGCGCCACCTTAGAGGAGAATTTGAATTTCAAATGGAGGTTGGCTCTGGAGGAATGAAGGATGGACATGTGGCGCCACCTCAGGGTGGCTCCTACAATGCCATGTGGCAAGAGGGAGGAAAAGGAGGGAAAGGGACACGTGACACCATCTCACACAAAATAGAAAAGGTGAAGTTCAGGATTTGCGCCACCTCAGCCTGGAGTTTGAACATTTGAATTCTAGCTTTCTCTGAAGGAGGCAGAAAGTGACATGTGTCACTTGCTTTTTCTAAAGAAAGCAGAGAGAGACACGTGTCCCTTGCTTTTTCTGAGAAGAGCAGAGGGTGACATGTGTCACTTGCTTTTTCTGAGAAAAGCAGGGAGTGACATGTGTCTTCTACTTTTTCTAAAGGAAGCTGGAGATGACATGTGTCATCTACTTTTCTGAGAAAAATAGGAGGGAGACATGTGTCATCTGCTTTTTCTGAAAGGAGCAGAGATTGACACGTGTCGCTTGCTTTTCCTGAGGAAAGGAGAGAGTGACATGTGTCACTTGCAGGAGACATAATTCAAATGGTGCCACCTCAGGGGAGACAAGTTCTACTTTTCTGAACAGGACAACACATGACACGTGGCATCTCATGGTGACCTTGGAATGACACATGGCACAGGGTGAAGATGGTAGACATTGACACGTGGCATAAAATGAAGAGGATGACTAATGACATGTGGCGGCATCTTAAGGTGGCTCCACACTAACACGTGTCAAAGGATGGCAGAAGAGAGAAGGTGACATGTGACGCCAACTCTAGGTGAACCCTATGCTGACATATGGCAGGTAAATGGGAGGAGAGAGAAAGGACAAGTGGCGCCAATCCAGGGGACAAGGCTCCTATATTTTTGGGTTTTTCAAAGTTCAGGTTTTTCAAAATAAAAGCCTGTGTGACACCACCTCAGTGTGGATCCCACATCGCTTCTTTATTAAAATAAGGATAAAACAACAACCTCTTTTTGGAATTTTCATAAAAATTTGGACTAATTGGCAAAACAGAAATTTTGAAAAGAGTTGGCCCCTGTAGGGCGATTTTGTAAAAGGAAGATATTTGAAATTGTTTGACAAAAGGGCAAAGTCTAAGATGAAATTTATTGAAAATTATCCAGATTGTTTTCATGAGGAAATATTTTGAAATTCAGAGCCTTGGGGGTAAAATGGGAAGAATTGATAATTTTAAAAACCCAGGGTTTTGAAATCAATTTTGAAAAGAGTTGAAATTCAAATCTGGATTGAAAATTTTGAAATCAAGAGTTCTGGACCTCGAAATGACATGTTGTGCAGTGCAGTGATATGAAATGCTCATGCAATGATATGCAATGCCATGTCTTATGCAATATAATCTTGAACCAAGACTTGAAGATTCCTGTCTTCTGTCAGGAATAAAATTTTGAACATCTGAGCTAAAATAGAGAAATTTTGAGAGTTTCAGATGAAATTTGGACTTCTGTAAGGTCCGGGCTCAGAAAATGACCATTTTGCCTTCCAGCGATTTCAGAGACTGGATGCTGATGCTTGGTGGAAATGTTGGAGAGGTGAATGAAAATTTGGGGTGTTTACAGATGCCCCTCTTTGCTACTAAGCCGGCTCGTGCCCGAGCTTAGTGACAAAGAAAAACACACCAAATTTGGGCTATATATATAAAAAAATGCCCCAATTAGAAGGATCTGACTGGGTGTGAAGAAATTAGCCCGAAGAAGATGGTAGATATAAAGTGGAGAATGAAGAGGAAAGACTCGCTCTGCGAGAGTAAAATTCATGTTTATGCCCTTGACCTGGATGGGACAAAAATATCTCGCATGGAACGAAGCTCAGGTTTGACCCTTAACCTGATTGAGGAGTGGAATATCTCATCGAAATGAGACTCAGGTTTGTACCCTTAACCTGATCGGGCAGAAAATGAAATACCTCTTTGAATGAGGCTCAAGTTTGTACCCTTATCCTGATCGGGCGTTGAAATGGAATACCTCATCAAAGGAGGCTCAGGTTTATACCCTTATCCTGATCGGGCGAAAAATGGAAATACCTCATTGGTTGAGGCTCAGGTTTGTACCCTTATCCTGATCGGGCGGAAAATGGAAATACCTCATTGGTTGAGGCTCAGGTTTGTACCCTTATCCTGATCGGGCGTTGAAATGGAATACCTCATCAAAGGAGGCTCAGGTTTGTACCCTTATCCTGATCGGGCGGAAAATGGAAATACCTCATTGGTTGAGGCTCAGGTTTGTACCCTTATCCTGATCGGGCGTTGAAATGAATGGAATCCTCGAAGGAAGAGACCATGATGGAACCTTCGGATCTTGTACAATAAATCCGACAAGGTTTTTGCAAAAGGAAGGAAAATGGGGTCCCTAAAGCTTGAAAAGGGATTGATTTTGGGCGTCTCATTGCTGAGACTAAAATCAGCTTTTGAAATTGCCTTTTGCGGGAAATGATCGGTGGTTCGACCTCGAACCGAAATGGGACTGTCTATGGTGGGACAGTGGGGACACAGGGAAGTGTGCAAATCTGAGATTTCATTCTCTCAAAGAAAGGAAGGAATCAAGTCCTTAGGAGAGATTTAAAATTGGTGTCTGAATGTATCAAGAACGGACATCAAGCTCTCACTTCACGTCAGGATAGCTGGAAAATATTGTCAAAATGTTGGAAATCTTGTTGTTGATTCAAATTTTTTTTTTTGAAAATATTGCATATTGTTGCAAAGATATTCTTTCTCTTCTACCCAAAGTATTACCTCCAAACAAGGTTCACTCCGTAGAATCGGGATTGGAAACCCAAATTGCTTGTAATTGGCCTTCTTCAAGAAAGCTATCAATTTCCTTGATATGAACAGGAAAGAGAATTTGATATTATGAAAGCCGTTGATGAAAGAGTATCGATAATAGAATTTCACAAATTTAAAGAAGATTCTTGATAAATTTGGCAGTTTGATATCCTGAGAGCTTCTCTCATAATAATCTTTTTGCACTCTTTTGGCTCTCTGGTGTTTTGGCTATATTCTCCTTCATTTTGAAGATGTTCTGACTTTTTTTTTCTTTTTCCTCTCTTGCTCTCTTTTGGAGAAGGGTACGTCACAAACTCCTTCATCTTGGAGATGTTTCGATCCTTCTTGGACGATATTGGCTCATGGGTTAGAAATCTTTGGATGATAGCTGAAATTAAATATCTTTTAGGGATTGTCGAGAGGTTCATCGCATCTGCTTTCATCTTGACAGTGCTTTGGACTTTCTCTGGAAGGATCCGTCACAAACTCCGTCATCTTAGAGATGTTTCAAATCTTCTTTGGCCCCGGGGGTCTACTCGCCTAATTCGGCTTCATCTTGACGACAGGTGAGAGATCCCTTTTGCGGATATTTAATTGCAGCTTAGGTGATTCTGAGGAGACAGGGCTTGGATAAATGCTCTCTTTTCTAACACTCAGGACATTTCCACTGCCTCATTTTACAAGAATAGCCTTTAAAAATAGGCCATTGACTGTGATCAATATCAATCATCTATGGCATTGCAAAACATTGAATTTTCTTTGCTGGCCATATCGAGGATTTATCCTTCATCCTTTTGGTTGGCCAAATAGAAAGAATTTGAAGTTTGAATCTCTTTTTGCAAAAGCTTCACTCTTTTGGAAGTAATGCTGAAGGTAAAGTGAGGTAAAGATTTATGCGATAAAATTTTGAAATCAACAATTAATTGATTGACACATTGACGAAATGTTCTTGAAATCCTTGGTGAAAGAGAGAATTTAACATCCGGCTTAACACATCCGTGACGAAAATTGAGTCCTGAAAAGACTCAGTAAAAGATCAATTTGACAGTTGAGTTTTGTTTTGACTTACCAGCTCGAAAGCAGGATTTTATCGAAGTACCAGCTCGAAAGCAGAATTTTATTTGTTTGACCAGCTCGAAAGCAGGATTTTGATAGAAGTACCAGCTTGAAAGCAGGATTTTGATAGAAGTACCAGCTTAAAAGCGAGATTTTTGGGAATACCAGCTCGAAAGCAGGATTTTGATTGTTCGACCAACTCGAAAGCAGGATTTTGATTGAAGTACCAGCTCGAAAGCAGGATTTTTGGGAATACCAGCTCGAAAGCAGGATTTTGATTGTTCGACCAGCTCGAAAGCAGGATTTTGATTAAAGTACCAGCTTGAAAGCGAGATTTTTGGGAATACCAGCTCGAAAGCAGGATTTTGATTGTTCGACCAGCTCGAAAGCAGGATTTTGATTGAAGTACCAACTCGAAAGCAGGATTTTTGGGAATACCAGCTCGAAAGCAGGATGTGGGTTAATCGACCAGCTCGAAAGCAGGATTTGTTGACCGACCAGCTCGAAAGCAGGATTTGGGTTGACCGACCAGCTCGAAAGCAGGATTTTGATTGTTCGACCAGCTTGAAAGCAGGATTTTGATTGTTCGACCAGCTCAAAAGCAGAATTTGTTGACCGACCAGCTTGAAAGCAGGATTTTGGTTGACCGACCAGCTCGAAAGCAGGATTTTGATTGTTCGACCAGCTCGAAAGCAGGATTTGGATTGTTCGACCAGCTCGAAAGCAGGATTTTGATTGAAAATGATTGTCATAGATAGAGATGTGACCCGAAGGTTTGAAAATGATAGATATTTGATGAATTTGTAACCCGAAGGCCTGGAAAGTTGGAACCTGCAGGCGGGAAAATGACTGATGTTGGCAAGATTGTAACCCGAAGACTTGAATTGAGAATCTGATAAAGTGGGTGGTCCAGAGGTTGAAATTGGAAATTGAGTGACCCGAAGGTCGAATAGAGAATTGGGTAACCCAAAGGTTAAAATTAGAAATTTAGAATTGGAAATTATAAATTATAAATTGAAAATTGAAAATTGAAAATTGAAAATTGAAAATTGAAAATTGAAAATTGAAAATTGGCTGTTAGAAATTTGGAAATTGGGAATTTGGAAATTGAAAATTGGATGTTGAAAATTGGATGTTGAAAATTGGATGTTGGAAATTGGATGTTGGAAATTGGGTGCAGAATAAATGCAAATGGAATGCAAATGCACATGACAATGCAAATGAAGTGCAAATGAGTGCAAATGGGTGCATATATATGCAAAATGAGAGATTGGTTTATCCTGCCTGCATACAGGATGTTTTGAAGTAAAGATAATTTTTCACAAAAAAAATGCCCCAGTGTAACTAGGGAGGAAAATTTTGAATAAAAGAAGGATAATTGGTGAATAAGGCAACAAGCTCCTTGACTGATAGGCGTCCTCAAGATCATTCCTCACAAGAGAGACATTGTGAAAAGGAAGGATAAGCAAATAAGATGGTGCCATGCTATTGAAAAAAATTCAATGACTTTATTGATGCTTAAAAATCAAGGAAAGAAAATGGGATTACATTATTTTTTTGAAAAGCAAGAGGAGAAATGGGAAAGTGTCGGCATGGTAATCTTCTGGAATGATTGTAAAAAAAAACATCTTAGTCGGGATGACTAGTCCTCCTTTTCGTCTTCAACGAGGAGCTTCTTGTCAATGCAGTCTTGAACAATGTTCTTAAGGACGAAACAATGCTCGGTATCATGACCCATTGTCCGATGAAACTTGCAGAACTGATCTTTGAACCTTCCCATGGTCACAGAAGGATCTGCTATCTTGGGGAGTCTAACCATCCCTTTGGCGATCATATATTCCAGAATTTGCTCGAGCGGTTGTTCTAAGGGAGTAAAATTGCGGTCGTATCCCCAACCATCATGCTTTGGCCTCTCCTGGGGCCTTAATTCTAGTTGGATGCTCGCGGGAGAGCTGTCATTCTGCTTGTTGATTCTGTTTTCTTGTCCTGTATGATCATCCTTGCTGGAATTTAGACTCCCTGACCCGCCGGTGTGGTTCTTTCTACCACCTCTTTTGCTTTTGCCATTGTTGTTGCCAGGGGCATTCACGGAGAAAGTGAAGTTTGACTTCTTCTTGATATTTGAATTGCTCTTTGAGAGTGTGAGGCTCTCATATACTCCATTTTCTATTCCCATCTTGAGCCATTCAGCTCGTTCTATCAATTCAATAAAAGATCGTGTTGGGGAGGTAGAGATCAGGCCTCTCAAAGGTTGGGAGAAATTATTCAGGATGACCGATAATGCGTGTCCTTCTGATATTGGGTTTTTCATTTTGTTGCAGGTCTCTCTCCATCTGCGAATGAAGTCTCTGGCTTTTTCACTATCTCCCTGCTTCAGATTACAGAGGTGATTTAACGTTGGTAGCGCTTCAACATTGAACAGAAATCGCTCGATAAATAGATTAACCACCTTATCGAATTCTCGCAGCTCGATTGGATTGATATGCTCGGAGTACCACTTGGCGGCAGTGCCTTCTAGGCTACGAGGAAAACAGAGAAATAGGGCTCTATTGTCTCTCTTGAATTTGGAGCATTCGGCGAAGAACATGGCGAGGTGGGCTTTGGGATCGCCAGAACCATCGAATTTGATGAACTTGCGAGGAAGGTTCTCCAGATCTTCACCCCCTTCGAGGCCATCATAGAAGTCCTCGCTGGTGAAGACTTTCTTGCCCTTGTCGCGGCCTTGCAGATCTTTTACCACTTTGGCCATTTCCCTGAACTGTGCTTGAAGCGGTCTTTCTATTGCTTGGCCCTTTGGTTTGCGAATTGCTCCATGAATGATCTCGCATTCTTCCTCGGTATCATCTGCTGATTCTTCTTCGTTCGAAGTATCATGAACATGCTCCTTGGTTGATTTATTGGCCATACGATCTCTAATTTTCTGACTGAATGGATTTTTGTCTAAGCTGGTGCCAGCCTGCTCACTCATCATCCTCTTCATCATTTTCTGAAACATCGTGTACATCTGAGGATCTATGCCATCGTCCTCTTGCTGCTGTTCTTGACTTCTGACGGGTCGCGGGGAGCCCATCTCTTCTTCTGAGGCTGAGGAGTACTGTGGTGATGCAGTTCTTCTTCCTGACCTTGTTCGAACCATCAAATGCTGTGGATGCTCTCTGTAGGATGAAGTCTTGATTAGACTCTGAGGAAATTTTGGATTGGGAAAAAAATGATTATTGATGATGTGGTAGACAATTGGAAGAATATCCCATTACTAGGGATGGAGTCGCCGCTGAAATCACGACAATTGTGTTGTCATTCTTTGTAAGAGAAATAACAACGAAAAATGTGCCTTGTTACCTAGGCGAGGTCGTCAACCACGAGGAAAATACCATTTTTGAAGGAAAGAGATATATCTTAAAAAAACAATCCGCAAATGGATTTAGAATAAGGAGAAGGCAAGTGGGTAAACAATTTCCAGTGCAATAGTCAAGGTATGCACGAGGAAAATAAGATGAAGAATTTTGCAAATAGACAAAAGAATTGAAAATCCAATGAAAGAAAACCTATGATTTTGAAAAATTGCAGGCAGGATGAAATGCAGCTGGAAATTCGAGATCCAGTAGAACGGAAGAGTGAAAAATCACCTGGAGTTTTAAAAGAAATTGGATATTTGGGAAAATCTTCCAGGATTTGAGAAAATAAAGGAAAGGTGAGAAATATGGATATTTGAAATATATATATATATATATATATATATATATATATATATTTTGGGAAAAATATGAGAGAAAAATAGGTAAAGTGCAAACAATCACATCCTGCACAAACATTTATGCACATGCAACACTCCCTAGAAGGCTGACTCTAAATGCATCATTTTGAAAACAGTTGTAGGACCCTAATCCTAACTCTAGGTTCAGATCATCTTTGTCCAATCCAGTTATGCCGATATATCCGAATCGAAATCCGAGGTACGTGGCATAGAATTTCAACTCCGGTTCTAAGGTAAGGTTTTCCAACATCCTTGAGCGCCTACCGATATACTTCGGACTGTGGCCCGCGGTACGTGGTAGGGGGGTGTTAACCCAAATAGTTGGCCCAGTTGTGAGGCTCTGTCCCGAACTATGGTTCTGGAAGAGAGCTTAGCAACGTGAAGACCGGGTAATGATAGGTAATGGAGTTTTGAAAAAATGATCACATGCAAGAAATAGAGGGCTCTAAATCCTAGAGAGATAGATTTTGAAAACTTTGAAGAAGCATACATTGTTTGCATTCAGATCCTAAATTGAGGAGGGTTGTATTTAGACCTAAGTCTATGTGAGCATGAAAATTTCTCCTCAATATGGTCCTACCAAACCATGCCTAAGCTATATACAATCAATGCCAGCTGGGTCAGAATCTAGGCTCCTAGGCTCACATGATATTGAAAGTAAAGAGCTGACATCTTGCGAACATAATTTTGATAATTAAACTAAGTCAAGCATAATTTAGGTCAGACAAGGACAGGTCCCATCACGGTCGCCAAACCTGTTATCGTCGCGAAATTTTTCCCCGTCTTCCCTTCCTTGCGGAAGAGAGAGGGAAAAACGTTTTTGCGCTTCAAACTTGACCAGATTTTGGAAATGTTTTGAAATACTCGCCTCCGTTTTGAAAATTGCGGGAAAATCTATGGGATGGAGCTCGACCTGTCGGTACGAGGTTCGACCGTTCCTGCCGCCTTTAACAGGGGTAATCGAACCAAGGACCAAAATCGTGCTTGACTTAATTAAATCATCGAAATCGTGTTCTACCCTATATGCACAAAGAATTCAGGCATGTGCTATGAGATTTTGGAAAATGCAGCTTGGGAAAACATGATGTATGCTTGGAAAATATTTGGAGTTGAAAAGATTCTCTCAGGAAAAAGCTGAAAGTCAATTTCTCAGGAAACTCAGATGAAAAAGATTTGAAATCTCAGGAAAGTTCATAAAGTTGTGAGAAAATCATGAATGGTTGAAAATCCTAGGAAAATGGAAGTGATTCTTGAGAAAAAGGTGAACATTTGAAAAGGGAAACACTTCTTAGGAAAACTTGGACTTTGAGAGTTTTCTTAGGAAAATGATGAAAATTCATTGGAAATCCCTTGTGGAAAAGGAAAATTGAAACTTGAGAAGTTGAAAACCTGAGAATCTTAACCTTGAAATACTTGGAAATCGATTTTGACTTTGAGAAAGGTGAGAGACTTCTCTTGAAAATCTTGGGAAAATGACCTTTTCCCATGGAAAACTGTGGAAAAACTTGACTTGAGAAAATCGATTTTGAAAAATTCTCAGAGTTTCTTGAGAAATCGATTTCTTGAGAATGAAGTTTTTTTAAGAAAATCATGGGAAAACCAATGATTTCATGATGCAAATGATATGAGTGAATGAATGCACTTTGAAAGATTTTCTAAGAAATTTATTGGAAAAATGTGTATTAAGTCAAAATAAATCCTTCACATATTCTGACTGTGGCCATGAATATGTTCCGAGTTTAATTGATTTAATGCACAATGCTTTGAAAACATTGGAAATATGATGTGCATTTTAAGATAGCCTAAGAGTGTAGGCTCAATGTGACTAGTAGAAAGATGATGGATCTGGGTCTCGTCCATATTCCGACTAGGGCCGTAAATATGGATTCCACCGAGTTCATCAACTCCCTAAGAGTTGGTGCACGTGCCATTCGTGAACATCCATAGTACTTTTTGAAATAAAATGCATGAATCACATAAACATGATATTGCAGGAATTTAAACTATATGATATGCATCCTAGTCTAAGCAGGAAATTAAATATCTTATTCCAAAATTTACATTATTACATCACTAAATAAATGAAATAAAGGGGAATTGCAGACTTCAACACCTTCATTTGAATGTCCCTGCCAAACTTAGAATAAGGTTAGCTCAAATATGTGGGTTTTCCCAAGATTTTCCAATAATATTATGAAATTATTGGATTTAATTGGATATAAACCCTATTCTCATGCTTCCTTGATATTTGAAATGGTGTAAATGCAGGAAATTCGGTGGAAAATAGTTTGAAATTCGGAATTGGGGTCAAAATGACCAAAATACCCCTAATATTAAAGTTATACCTTTAAAATCAGGGTTTTTTTAAAGGAAAACTTGGTAAAATTGAGATTTTGAAATTCAAATTGAATCAAATGATGATAAAATGCAGTATGACATGCTGCTAAACACATTAGGACTGTAAAATCAGAATTTGACATTTTACAATTTATCCAAAATAACGAATTTCGCTTGTTTTTCACTTGGATCCGGGTCCTACGGGACCCTGTGTTGGTATTATGACTAATCCGAACCTCAAATGGATTCCAAATTGCACCAAATTCGGTATGAAGCATCTACTTACTCTAATAAACAGCCTAGAATGCTAAAAATCATGAAATGATATGATTTAAATGCTAAAATTTCAAGAAAGTCCTAAAATGGTGGATTTTGCCTATGGATCCAAACCAAATGCACTGCTTAACACGATAATGCAAAATTTACACCATGAAAACTTTTGATATTTTTCAGACTGCTAAAGGACCCGAAATGGAACATTTTTGGTTTTTACAACTTTGGGATTTGAGCCATGGTGAGTTCGGCAACAGGGATTTAGTTCTGACAGAGGTAAAAATCACCCTAATCTGATGTAAAATGCTAAAAAAATATAAAACAGCCATGGAAATTTATGAAATTAATCATAGCTACTCACGACACCTACATGAACAACTTTCATGTTCATGACATCGGAATTTGATCAACAGAGACACAGGTAAAAATATAACTTTTCATTCCTAAATTGACAGAACAGACAAATGTAGCAAAACAGGGGACTGAAAAGAAAAATCCGAAACAGGTGTCACAACTATTCTGAAAATCACAATATTTCATATGCAAACATAGGACATCTCGGACATAACTTTCACTTTTTACAGTTTTGGATGTGGAGCAACACACAAAGAGAAACCATAGCCCTAAGTCGATCCAAAATCTCAGAGGCCCAAATCAGTCTCTGACACATGTCCCGAACTCTCGAATTGTTTTAAGATATAAACAAACATCATAAAAACCTGAGAAAATCAGATTAAAAACTAGACATTCTCTTGAGTTCAGAACATCTTTAAGATCGAAAATCGGATCTTCCCTGAGGGAGATCTCGATTTTACAAGTCGGCAAATGATTTTCAAAACGCATCCAGGGTAACAAAACCCAACCTGCCATTTTGAATGTTTACCGCAGTAAACAAATTCAAATGCTTCCGAATTTTTGGCACAATTCTAGGGACACCTAAGGGCGCATTTTGTGATTTTTGTGGGATTTTTAATAAAATATAAATGCATGAAATGACGTGTGGACTGACTGACAAAAACAGAGAGCTACTGAAAATGAACAGAATTGAAATAAATGCCAAATTAATCCTAATTAATTCATGAAACATGCTAAATTAATAAAATAAAATGCAAATTAAATCTAGCTAAATGCATGAATGTTAAAATTCATCAAGGAAGCATAATCATGTATTTTTATATATGTCGTTTCATGAGAATAGCTCAATCCATCTCTCGGATGAGCTCTTTCTTCAAACGACTCTCGAATTGAATTATGAAATTAAATCAAGAGGAAAAGAGGTGCACCTTGCTTCGTTAGGCAGCGTTGAAGATCTTGAAAGGGACAACTATCATGAGCTTCATTCGTCCCTCGCTTCGGGCTTCGAATGATTCACCAAGATCGATCCACCGTGCCTTCTTCACTGAGCCAAAGGGGGCGTGAATTCCAAAGTGCAAAAATCGGATTTTCAGGAAGGCTAGGTCGAATTTCCAAGTTCACCAGAGCTAAAAAAAATGGTTTCCTTATGCTGGGCGTGGAGCCTTGTTTTTATAGATTTTCTAAAAAAAATTGAATTTCAAACAGGCTCAATCTGAGCCCTCCATGTGGCGCCATCTCAGGGGTGCTATTTTGGGGGTTTGAAATTTGAATCTGGCTTTTGCAGGAAGCCCTCAGGTGGCGCCACCTCATGGGGCTATTTTTATAAAAAAAATATATTAAATAAAATAGAGGAAGCCAAGTGGGGCTCTGGATTGGCGCCACCTCAAAAGTGTTTGACACATGTCAGAAGAACAGAGCAGTGGGCTCAGAAGGTGCCACCTCAGAGGAGTTTGAATTCTGCTTTTTCTGATGAAAGGAGATCTGGACATGTGGCGGACAAGTGTCAGCTGTCTGGAGAGGCCTTCTCAAATGGCGCCACCTCAGAGGAGAATTTGAATTTCAAATGGAGGTTGGCTCTGGAGGAATGAAGGATGGACATGTGGCGCCACCTCAGGGTGGCTCCTACAATGCCATGTGGCAAGAGGGAGGAAAAGGAGGGAAAGGGACACGTGACACCATCTCACACAAAATAGAAAAGGTGAAGTTCAGGATTTGCGCCACCTCAGCCTGGAGTTTGAACATTTGAATTCTAGCTTTCTCTGAAGGAGGCAGAAAGTGACATGTGTCACTTGCTTTTTCTAAAGAAAGCAGAGAGAGACACGTGTCCCTTGCTTTTTTTGAGAAGAGCAGAGGGTGACATGTGTCACTTGCTTTTTCTGAGAAAAGCAGGGAGTGACATGTGTCTTCTACTTTTTCTAAAGGAAGCTGGAGATGACATGTGTCATCTACTTTTCTGAGAAAAATAGGAGGGAGACATGTGTCATCTGCTTTTTCTGAAAGGAGCAGAGATTGACACGTGTCGCTTGCTTTTCCTGAGGAAAGGAGAGAGTGACATGTGTCACTTGCAGGAGACATAATTCAAATGGTGCCACCTCAGGGGAGACAAGTTCTACTTTTCTGAACAGGACAACACATGACACGTGGCATCTCATGGTGACCTTGGAATGACACATGGCACAGGGTGAAGATGGTAGACATTGACACGTGGCATAAAATGAAGAGGATGACTAATGACATGTGGCGGCATCTTAAGGTGGCTCCACACTAACACGTGTCAAAGGATGGCAGAAGAGAGAAGGTGACATGTGACGCCAACTCTAGGTGAACCCTATGCTGACATATGGCAGGTAAATGGGAGGAGAGAGAAAGGACAAGTGGCGCCAATCCAGGGGACAAGGCTCCTATATTTTTGGGTTTTTCAAAGTTCAGGTTTTTCAAAATAAAAGCCTGTGTGACACCACCTCAGTGTGGATCCCACATCGCTTCTTTATTAAAATAAGGATAAAACAACAACCTCTTTTTGGAATTTTCATAAAAATTTGGACTAATTGGCAAAACAGAAATTTTGAAAAGAGTTGGCCCCTGTAGGGCGATTTTGTAAAAGGAAGATATTTGAAATTGTTTGACAAAAGGGCAAAGTCTAAGATGAAATTTATTGAAAATTATCCAGATTGTTTTCGTGAGGAAATATTTTGAAATTCAGAGCCTTGGGGGTAAAATGGGAAGAATTGATAATTTTAAAAACCCAGGGTTTTGAAATCAATTTTGAAAAGAGTTGAAATTCAAATCTGGATTGAAAATTTTGAAATCAAGAGTTCTGGACCTCGAAATGACATGTTGTGCAGTGCAGTGATATGAAATGCTCATGCAATGATATGCAATGCCATGTCTTATGCAATATAATCTTGAACCAAGACTTGGAGATTCCTGTCTTCTGTCAGGAATAAAATTTTGAACATCTGAGCTAAAATAGAGAAATTTTGAGAGTTTCAGATGAAATTTGGACTTCTGTAAGGTCCGGGCTCAGAAAATGACCATTTTGCCTTCCAGCGATTTCAGAGACTGGATGCTGATGCTTGGTGGAAATGTTGGAGAGGTGAATGAAAATTTGGGGTGTTTACAGATCCCAAGATGCCCTGTTCTGGGTGGTAAAAAGGAAGAAACATCCCTGTAAATATTGGTTCTCTTGTTGCCCAGCTGAGAAATTACTCTTTCCCCATACTTACTGGTACCATTGATCAAAGGCACATACGTTGACATAGCAGGTATTTACATGGCGTTCTGCAAAGAAGGATGACACCTTCATTTAGAGTATAGTCTGAGTTGCCCATTCGTTCCAAAGAAAGTAGATACATTCTTTAGAACTATCATTCAGAAGCATTTCCAGTCACCATAACTACAACTACTTATACTCCACAGCGTCTCCACAAGGTATGTCACATGATTTTTTTTTTAGCCATTGATTACCTCATATCCTATCCATTCATTGGTATCTCACTAATTGTCTGTTTTACTTCTTAACATTTCAGTTGATCATAGGCATGGTTATCTTGTATATTTTGTATAATTTTGTTGCAATGTAGAATTGGTGTATCATCCCTCATCTGATAAGTTTGGTATAAATGCATTTACATGTAAATTTTACCATCACTTCAAAATAAAACCTGTTACCCCAGCTCATTGCATTAGATATGCTGAAATATCACTATATTGTGAGCAGTGTCAATTCAAGGCAGCATATCTGCATCACATATTACCATTTGTCAATAACTGAGGATTTTGTAGGGCACATGTTAGCAATATGTTTGTATTTGCCAAAAAACATTTCAGCATCTAATGTCCTTCATGCATAACATTTATGCTTCTGTGCATCCAGCTGCAAATGCATCCCTCCTGTCACTACCCTTCAATATATATATATATATATATATATATATATATATATATATATATATATATATATATATATATATATATATATATATATATATCAAGGCCAAGTTTGCCAAGTACACTGTGGGCAGAAAGAATTGCATAATACATGCAGTCAGCAACTTCACTTCATATCAATCAAGGCAGTCGACCTGTTCTGGCATGAAGTTATCTTGTAATGAACAAATTCTAGACATCCTTTTGGTATGTGTTATATATTTGATGCATCAAATTTCGTGTGTGAATGGACCTGGGTTTTGATGAGGCAGTAATGTCTACCTAGGCTAGAGGTAGCAGCTAGGGTATCTATAGTTTGGGAAGATTAATTTCTACATTTTTTTTGCATGGGATCCATTATGTCTGTGAATTGCATTTATATTTGCTTGGTTCAGAGATGGTAGAGTCAACCAGATCCAACTGATATATCGTCTGATTGCAAACTTTATCTAGATCTTTAGACGCTTTCAAAATTTGGATAGTTTTCTGAACAGTGGAGGACATAATCTGCAAAGCATCTGAAGGTGGTCATACGTTTCTGGATATGTTGTTTGATAACTATCTAGATGATGCTATGACCATTTGGGAATGCTGCTACAAAGGTCGATCGGACAATCAGATCGTTGCTGAAAGCATCACACCAACAGGTACCCTCACGACATCTCATATGAACTTTCATTGTATCTCATGCATATTTTCATAGCCCCTCCATACTTCCAGCCAAAGCTTACATCCACTGCAATTTCCCACTATCCACCCACCATCGTGACATGGTCACTATTAGGTGAATCCACAAAAATATAGACTGTGACCCTGATGAGTTACTTAGATCTGGTTTTGATGGTACCCATCACCCATGTATATACTGTGTAGGTTTTTTTTTAATACGCATGTCTGTGTTTTATTTCAGCGGCATCACCTGTGCACATGCTGTGTAAATTTTAGCTTTCATATCCATGTTTGGTTTTTGATAATATCAATCCTCCATGAGCATGCTGTATAAATTTTTAGTTTGCACACGTAGGCTTCGTTGCAATGAATAAACATATGCGATGCAGCGGGTGTGTGCTTATGCACAACACGTATATATCCCCACGGTTGCAACCTCTCATTCTTTCACAACAATGTCTCGCATTGCTGTGATGTTCCACTCACTCACAACAATATCTAAACATTGTTGTAATCTCCGTACATTTACAGCAATGTTAACTACTGAAACCTCTCACTCATTCTCAGCAATGCCTTGCATTGTTGTGAAGTTCTACCTACTTACAGCAGCGTCTAGACACTGTCGTGATCTCCTACATTCACAACAGTGCTTAACACTGCTATAACCTTCTTACACCTCTACAACAGTGTCAAGCACTGTCGTAGCCTCTCGTATACCCCACAGCATTGTTGCAAACACAAATGTCATCATCCTCTATCGTTGCAACACTTGGAATTGCATCAAGTCTTGTCCCAGTCATATCAATGACCCTTCCAGCATAAGCATTTGCCATCTTTTGCATCACCAACCACTATAGCCTCTATGCATTCATCCCATATCATTTACATCCCTTTTTGCTTCTTAGACCACAATACCCTTTTCACTTGGCATAAGCGTTATAGGCAGATGTAAGGCACATTTCACATTTTAAATGGGCATTATACAATCTTTTATCCAACACATACATATGCTTAGACAAATGCCTATAGATCTTTCATTTTAGACTAAGGCATTATATGTACCTTCTCTCATATAGATCGTCATTAGCTTAGGATGTCATATGTATAGTCATGTATATAAATTGTCTTATTAGCATATATATGTATACCTCATTATTGGTATAAACACAACAATTTGCACAGATATTCCTCATTAGAATGGACATGATCGTGTTTTCAAGATGGCATTTTATCTTCTTTTCGTACATCGCCTTTTGCTAACTCTACTTTGCAGAAAAGATGTATAAAATGTTAAAATTCTTTTTCTAGATCGAGAATCTTATGATTTTTTTTACTTCAGTTCAAGTTGTAATAGCTAGATTATAATAAGAATTTTACATTTCAAGTACTAGATTAGAATGTATGAACATGTGCACTTTCCATAAATGCTTGTTTTATATCATTTTTCATTTCAAAAATTTCACAAATGGGAACACGAATGGCACGTGCACCATTCTAATAGAAGGTGATTAATCCTAAGCAAATGACCCATATTGATGACCATAGTCAAAATGTGGACAATGCTTAGGATTTTCATCTCATATGGAATAACACTGGATCCACACCGGATCTCCTTTCAAAATCATCATATTTTTAAATATTTCCTTTATCAGAGTTTAACTAAAATTAACTCAAAATGTATATCAATGGTCATATTCAGGATACATTGAGGGTTAATTTCATTTTAAACTCTATAAAGGCACAAAAAAATGTATTTTATTCTTCACTTGAATTTGAATATGATTACTATATAATATATTCAATGACCATAGTCAGGGATGTATGATATCTTCAATCTTATTTTAATTCACCTAAAGAATGAAATATGCTTTTCAAATCCAATTTCAAAATTCTTTAAATTCATTCATCATTTAGGATAGAATTGCATCATATTTTCAAAATTCTATTTCAAAATCCAAGTGATCTTGAATATCTTTCTTCAAATTCTATTTCAATTCATCAATTCTATCTCATTTCAAGATTCAAAATTCAATTTCAAATCCCAATTTGACTTTGGAATTTCAAAATTCATTTTTGTATTCAAAGTTCCATTTCAAATTCAAATCAAATTTCAAAGTTCAATTCAACTTTGGATTTCTAAATTCATTTTCGGAATTCAATTTCGAATTCAAAATAACATCTTAGATCGAATTTCAAAGCTCAATTTAAACTTTGAAATTCTTGATTCATCTTCTAAATTTAAACTTCAAAATCAAACTTATTCTTCATATTCAAAGTTATACCAAAAGATTGAGTCTTGATTCTCAAATCAAAGTTTTGAGATTGATTCTGAATCTCAAAATTCGATTTTTCCTAAAGTTTTAAATTCAATCTGGGTTTTCAAAACCCAGATCCATCTTCAAAAGTCCCATTTTTTTATCTTCAAAAGATCCAAATTCCACCTTGGGTTCTAAATTTAGAACCCAATTCCATATTGAATTGAGATGTTCAAAAACCAATTTCATTTTGCATACTAGACTTCGGATCCAAATTCCATTTAGGATTCCAGATTTCGGATTCAACTCCATTTTGGATTCCAGACTTCGAATCCAATTCCATTTAGATTCCAGATTTCAAAACCAATTCCATTTTTCATACCCCATCTAGATCTCTTAAACCCAATTCTATTTTTCAAACTCACTTTGGATTTCTCAAATCCCATTCTGATTTCAAACTTCGAATCTGGAATTCAATTCCATTTCAAATTTTATTTCCTCTCTTAAATCTAGATCCAAAATTCAAATTCGAAGAAAATTTTTTACTTTAAAAACTTCATTTTTTCTATCTCAGCTTTAAAATCCCCTTTCTCTTTATTCTTTTCAATTCAAGATTCATTTTTTCAACTCTGATTATTTCAAGACTTAGAACTTCAAATATCTTTTCAGATCCATCTCTAGTTCTAAGTCAGATTTAACTTTCAAAAACCATTTCTTCATCACATTCTTCATAGTTTCAAAACCGCTTGGGTAAAATTTCCAAATTCTTTCAAAAGAGCGTACATCTTTTGCATTTTTACAAGCATGATTCTTTGTGCATCCTTAGACTTAGAATAAATTTTTAAATAATATTAAGGCAAAGCAAAAAGGCATAAATTTGATCCTTGGTTTGATTACCCCTGGTAAAGGCGCTAGGAACGGTCGAACCTCGTACCGACGAGCGAGCCCGTCTTTCGATTTTCCTGCAAATATTTCAAAAACGGAGGTGAGTAACCTTTTAAATCTTTTCAAAATTAAGGTCAAGTGAGACCTTCGCAAAAGAGTTTCTCTCTCTTTTTTCTTTTCTTTTCTCTTCTCTCTTCTTTTCTGACTTTCATTTATCCCTTCAAAAAGGAGAAAATACAGGCTAGAAAGGAAAAGAGGAGGAAGAGAGAGGAATACCAAGAGAGGAAAAATTTTGCGATGATCACAGTTTTGGCGACCGAGATGGGACCCTTTTCGTCCGGTCGAATTTGTATCTTCTGCTTTGCTTTGATATTATCTAAGTCTTTATTCTTCAAATGTCAGCTTCATTTCCATGCAAACCTTAGGAGCTTAGACTCTGTCCTAGCTGACATAATGCATATAGGATTTAAGTATGGTTTGGTAGGACCATATTGAGGAGATTATTGCATGTTCACTTAGACTTAGGTCTGAAATACAACTCTCTTCAATTCTAAGGGTTGAATGTAAACAATGTATGCAAGTGTATGCTTCTCTTCGTTTTAATTCTATCTCTTTTAGGACTTGCATTAGAGCTTTCTGGTTTTATTGCATGTTGAACATGTTTTTCGAAAACATCCCTACCTATGTTGTCCCGGTCTTCACGTTGTTGGGCTGTCTCACTGAACCATAGTTCGGGAGAGAGCCTTACAACTGGACCACTTATTTGGGTTAGCGCCCCTCTACCACGTACCTAAGGGCCATAGTCCGAGGTATATCGATAGGTGCTCAAGGATGTTGGAAAGTCATTACCTTAGAACCCGTGAAATACTTCTATGCCACGTACTTCGAGCTTCGGCTTGAGTATATTGGCGTATCTTGATTGGAATCAGATGATCTGAACCTTAGAGTTAGGATTAAGGTCCTACGAGCCTTTTTAAAATTTGCATTTAGAGTCAGCTTCTAGGGAGTGCTATTTTGTGCATCATTGCTTGTATAATTTGATTCTTTTATGGATATTATCTTGAAAATTCTTATTTTTCAAAACCCTAGATGTTTATTTCACAAAAATTCTTTTATTTACTCAAAAATCCAGGATTATATATCTTTTATTTCTTTATTCTTTCATAATTTTCTTAAAACCTGGACATTCTTTTAAATTTTTCCTCTATCTTTCAAAAGTCCAGACGTATTTTTCTTCTGATTTATTTAATTCTTTTAATCCTGTCTGCAATTTTTTAAAAAAATATTCAGGTCTTGTCATCCATCATCAAATATGTCTTCAAAAATTCTATTTTCTCATCCAAGATCTCTTTTTCTCAAGAGATCTCCCTTCAAATCTTTTTAGTATCTCTTTCTTCGTCTCTCTTTTTCCCAAAAAATCCTCGAGTTTAAATCTTTCCTTTATTCAACAGAAAGCATCAACATTTCATCATGGTTCAAACAAGAGCAGAAAGGAGGGCAGCTCAGCAGCACGATGACAGTGAAGTGGAGGAAGTGAACTCTCCCAGATTATCTCGGAAGCATGATTCAGATGAGGATGATGTCGATCCAGCAATGTACAAGATATTTCAAAAGATGATGGCAAAAATGATGTCCGAGCAGGCTGGGGCAGGTTCACAGAAAACATCCTCTAGGAACAAAATCAAGAGAAAGCCAGCAAAGAAACATGTCAGGATCAACAAAAGGAAAGTTCAGCAGGACAGTACCTCTAAAGGAACAGAATCAGCAGAGGAGAACTCCGAAGAAGAGCAGTTTGTGTTTGTCCCAAGGCATCTGCGATAGACCAAGAAGATGGCAGAAGAGCCTGAATCAGTAAACAAGCCTAGAGATGGGGTCCCGGCAGAAAATTCAATCTAAGCACTAACTAAGATGGTCAAGGACCTGAAAATCCGAGATAAGGGAAAGAAAGTATATACTAGGCAAGACTTTTACCTTGGTCTAGATGGGGACAGCAGCCTGGAAGGCCTCCCCCGAAAGTTTATTAAGTTTGATGGGTCTGGCAACCCAAAGGCCCATCTTGCCATGTTTTTCGCAGAATGTGCCAGATTCAGTGAAGACAATCAGGCGGTCTTCTTATGCTTTTCTCGCAGTTTAGAGGGTGTAGCAGCTAAGTGGTACGCAGAGCACATCAACCCTGTTGAGCTGCGAGATTTTGACAAAGTCGTTAATCTGTTTGTAGAGAGATTCATGTTCAATACTGAGGCACTGCCAACCCTCAATCACATATACAATCTGAAGCAAGAGGATAAAGAAAAGACTATAGACTTCATTCGGAGGTGGAGAGATACATGCAATAAAATGAGAACCCCCATCTCAGAGGAACACGTGCTCCAAGTCATCTTGAACAATTTCTCTCAACCTCTTAGAAGCTTTATTTCCACCTACCCATCAAAATCATTCATAGAACTTATTGAACGAGCTGAGTGGCTCGAAATGGGGATGGACAATGAGATGTATGAGGGTATCACTCTCATCAAGAGCGGTCAAGACCCCAAAAAGAAGGCGAATTATACCTTCTTGACCAACTCTGGCGGCAGTAGCAACAAGGATAGCAAGAACAAACAGACAGGTCAACAAGAGGAACCCTTCAAACAGAA